>NW_025780979.1:37500-55737 GCF_021130785.1 Homalodisca vitripennis | reverse complement strand
TCTTATGTTCTATATCGTATTGTAAAGACGTTATATAGCGTGCTTTAAACTAACCGAAAATAATTATTAGTTAATAATTATATAATCAAACATGATGCGTAATTACACAGAATTTCACTGAGAGGGAGGTCGGTGTGTGGTACTGACGCGTGGTTAAATACGGGAGCCGCGAGGTGTGAAACTGAGGTGTATACACTGATAAGCAGCAGCGCAGTGGCAAGATATATACGTTATTACTGATGCAAGTTCTGCAAACTTGGTGTATGCATTTGATGTGAATTTAATGGTACATTGCACCCAATCCCAGTACCTGGTCGACACCATGCAAGTGTTATTCCATGTGTATTTGTATCTTTCACACATTTGGATGTATGATACATCTAACGTCTTTGTGGTACACCAATGTTTGTCATATCAATACGTATATATACGTAAATATACATATAATTCATTGTTGGATTTGCATATGGCTTTACATAAAGCAGCTATGGTGGGAAGGGCTGACTCGATGTGAATGTTGTGTTTAGCTTCATTTCACCTTCATCTGAAATCTGATGCTGTTGCAGATCTGACTCCTAAAATCTAGAGTAATGTTCGTCTGAAGGGATCCAAAAAATCATTAATAAAATATTAAAATTAAACATTATAAATTTTTTGATCCCTTCAGACGAACATGACTCTAGATTTCTCGAGTCAAGTCTGCAACAGCATCAGATTTCAGATGCTGCACGTAAGATGAAGGTGAACTGGAGCTAAACTCAACATTCACGTCTAACTTTTTAAGGACCCACTGGTTGATTAACTTTTGGCTGGTTTATACCTTCAAGATTAAATTTACACTGTTGTCAATCAGCAGCACATCACTAGCAACACAAATTCTGAACATCCTGTCATTCCGGAAGTAAGCGTACAAGTTCTTATAGGACTAAGTGCGGTTTTTCTGTTTCTTGTGAATAAAACTTAATAATAAAATAGGCGGTAAATTTTCGATAGAAAATGAAACATTGTAACCTATATTTTTTTGAGGATTTTTTGGGAGGATTGAATCTTTATAGTATCAAGGTCTGTCTTTTGAATAGGAAAGTTTATTAATCCATGAAATCTTCAAATTTTAAATCCCATAGTCACACATCAAACATTATTATTCAGGTTATTCATTACTATGTTTTAGTGAAAGTGTTACAAAAGAAATTATCGCTAGTAGGTTTTGTTTTATTGTAACACTTAAAAAGGCCTTAGTTCATGTCCATTTGTTCCGCAAATTTAATTTCAAAACATAAGGAAAATCCTAAAACTTTATAGAAACATAGGATTCCCTGCATGCTCAACACGACAGGAAAATGTCTAAGACGTTTTAGGGAGCCTAGGTTCACAGCGGTCGTTTTGGCTCTGAACTGGAATTCTGTGGTGGCAGTTTTACTATAGGGTGGTAGGTACCTTTTTAGATAGCATTGGAACCATGCTAGTTACCCGAAAAATAACATTGGTAACCAATAGTTGCTTATTACATGCATGTGTTTTATGTGTGCGTTGATAAAACTCTGACAGGAACTTTAGAATCACGAGATGCAGGACGAGGGGTTTTCTTGAGATAGCTATTACTTTCCAATGATACCTTAATTATATGTTTCTATAATTTCAGATTTATTCCTTATTTTATCATCTCTATAATTGCCCCAGAGGAAAGTTGGTTTATGAGAGAGACGAGGCGTTGGATTGGAGATAGAGACTGGTGGGCAATAAGGTCAATCCATGGGGATGTTGATAATTTTAGATACTAAGAAGGTACTTACTAAGGCTCAAAGTACACACAAAATTTCTCTTTTCCGTGCATGATTAATTAAAAAGAGATATGCATTTTGAAATTTTACTTTCATCCACAGCGAAGCCGGTTACGCGACATGGGGTGTGGTTTACTCGTAGTAGCCCGATGGAGGAAATCTCAACAGTTCTCTCATGAGAAACATATGTCCCTTGTAAATAATACTATACCGTATAAAAACCGGTTTTAAAACCAGTTAAATTTCCCAGATTATCATTGAATACTGTATTACCTGTAACTATTCCAATATTTCCGTACAGATGTTTGAATTCAATTATAAATGCTAAATATTACTGAAGGATCCCGAACAATTAATTCCTGTTGCGGCTTCCGCTACAGTTCAGCCCTCAATTGGAATTACGGTTTCTCTCTGTAAAGCAAACTCCGATAGGGGGTTGGGGTGTAAAGCAATGTGTTTCTCTTAAAATTAAATTGGACCAATTCAATTCAACCAATGTTTCTAAAGCTATAACGATGAAGCTTTAAGTTATGTCAGTTTTGTATTAACAGTTTTCATTAATTACAGTTTATTGAATTATTAATATTACTATGTCTCCAGTAATACTTTTTGTAAACATTTATATTGACAAAAGTTATTCATAAATCATGAAACGTACGGTTAATCTAACCGTGTTGAGAAATAAATTATTGTTATTTTTAATAGTAGAAAATTACCTCAACTACTATTTAATGCAGTATGTTAATGTGATATATGTAAATATAAATGTCACTCGATTCTGTATGTAGGTTTTTGGGTGTGTGTTAATATTTTGTGTAGAATGGAATTTTAATGTGTAGTTAAATATGCAATAGCGGTGATTTTCATGTATTTAACTTCATATTAACTTTTGAATGTTTATATAAATGACATTAGTATTATCGAGGCAACCCTAAACGTGCTAAACCTAAGAGAACCGATTATTTATATCATTGAATACAATAATGTAGTTAAATGTAAATTGATTAAAGTAAAATCGTTATAAAAATTAATTTTTGCAAATAAAGAATGATTCTTATTATAAATACCTATGATAGCCTTGATTCAACAACATACGTATGCTGTATGTATTTACACAATTATTCATCTTCCTTAAAAGTCAGTAAGCAGTTGTTTATATCTAAATGCAACGTCAAGCAACATTTCAAGTTTGAACGTAAGTATGTACAAAATATTTATAGACATACGTTCAGGGTTCACTAAGGCTCAGCCAATTAGCACTGTATTATTTCCTCATATTGCAATGGAATTTAAAAAAACTTTTTTGGATTTATCTGAAAATTTATTGTGCACTCTATGAAGACAGCATGATTGTAAGTGTCAAGTGTTTTTCATTTTATAATTATTCATATTAATAAGATGACCTTTTGCAATTAATATCTAAGGAGATTCAAATCACCACTTCATATTTATATGCAACAATATATATATAAAAATAGTAATATAATTATTATATGGGTAAGGGTTAGGCCTTCACATTTATTTTGCTGACAATTCCAAATAGATGAACCGTGAATGTCTCTATATAACTAGCTTAGTAATTTGTAAAGAGAGATTTTAACTCTAAATAGTATTTGTTTTTTGTAAGTAATCAATCAGTGAATTATAAACCAGAACATTCCTTTTTTTTAAAAAAAAAACGTAGTAGTTTATGGTTGTACAAAATCCTAAGATTTAGACTGGTTTTAAAGATTTGCGAGAATAGACTGCAAAAACTTTAATTTAACTTTAATTACCGATAAAAATTCAGAATAATACATTTGAATAGGTATAATAGTTAAATAACTTGGCCTTGAGTTCTTCTGTTTAACATGCATTATATTTGACACATGAATATGGCTCTCCCCTACCAGACCGTCTGTTATAACACTCCCGGTGTGGTGGTAACGTATTAATTTTCTCGACCATATATCACTGTCCTTCACACCTGCTAAACTTCCTTGTAGAATGTACATCACATTTCCCAACATAATTTATTGTAGCTAAATGAAATACGTTTAACTTTACTATAGCACTATGTAATGCATTAAACAACAAGTAATATAAGATGAAGACAATCTTAAGAGTAAAAAGTATATTTTGATGGAAAATAATAATATGAAATGTTCTCTTTAACGTTGCTATCTCTTTCAAAAATTATTAAAAAGGAAAATTTGCGAATATAGCAAGGTTGTTTTACATTTACCATCGTTCAGTATTGAAAAAAAATACAATCTCGAAATCTACTACGGTAACACTGCATGGTTATCACTTATTGTACCTGATGGTAATCAAGGAGGAGCCCACTACCAGGAGTAAAGGCACCAAGACAAGATAGTCCATGAGAATCTTTAGTCAATTCCTGAACCATGAGGAATACTACTAAGGGATTTGGTCCGTAGGAGTAAGTAGACTCTATTTTAAAATAAGGCTTTATTGTGTTATAGAAATATTTTATTGGCTGAATTTCAGAGAGGTAGGAAGGGTTGAACATTTTTTATTTCTGTCTGCCTATTTGATATTTCGAGAAAAAGTCACCTTTATGCAATACCAAGGTAGATGTTGGTGCATGATTTACGTTCTCCTCGTGGTTAACCATGATACAAATACATTTTTAAACGAACTGAATTCTATAAAATGCAGGATATAAAGTGTTACAATGTAGCCTAGAAATACATCTCCGCAAGATATACCGACAAATATTTCATTTGTATACTTTAAATTTTGAATGAAACTTCATTTATGAGTATACAAGTAATTGTGAGTGCTAAGATGGTGTTAGTTCATTCGCTGGAATTTTGCTGGCTATCATTAAATTGCTTTAGCCTAGGCTTAGGCAATTTATCTCCTCAGGGGAAATATAAAAAAATGTCTCTATGAATGCAATGATCTACAGTTTTGAAATTAGATTTGCTACCTCAGTGAGGAGTGTTACACGAAAGATAAATGTGTTGTTTTTGCTATGATGCGTAGTGTCTTAACAAATTTCCCCAGGGAAAATTATATGCTTATTTTATAATGAAACCTAAATAATTGAATCTTTATTGGTTTTAAATAAAAAAAATAAAGATTTTATACATTTTATATTTTATCGAGAAGTTAATGTAATGCCAAAAACAAGAAGAAAACAAAAAACAAAGCTATAAAGAACAATAAAACGTACTATTGTACTTTACCTCGATGCTTACTGACTACGAACTTCTGCACTTCGTTACTTCTCCTTTTTACCCCATGATCTACTCACGGGAGTTCCAGTCTGTAAAATAAATTTACTTGAAACCTTTGAATAACGCCGAACCTGGCCTTTCCGTCCATAGGAATTGTTGCGTACTTCTGCTATGGCTCTGGAGTATCGCACTGCTAAATACTGTACTTCTGTATAACTGAACAGTGCAGTACGAGAGTTGAATGTACAGCATAATACAATAATGAGGACAGTAAGTGCTACACTCATGGCAGTTCCCCTTTCCCAGTTTCCAGTGCTGTTTAATAAAGCGCCGCCTGAAATTTGCCTTAAAGAGGCACTACTCAGGGAGTTTATTAAAATCTCATATCTCAGAATTATGTGTGATTTCCTATCTCGCGAAAGTCTACTATAGTACAGTAGAGAAACCCTCCCCTGAAAATTAATTCGAGTAAAACAATATCTGGAAGATATCCTGAAAAGACTTGAGGGTCATAATAATTCCTTAATTTTAGACCTAATGAATGCAGCCTATGGTATGGCCCTTCTTCAGGAATGGGTAGATGCAAGATGTGGTTAAACAACACGTGCAACATGTGGTATGAATGGGGAATGTCAGAGGACTCTACATGTGATTGTGGTAGCGTGAATCTAACTGTGGAATGTATACGGTAGATAATGGTTGGTCTGCACAGCATTATCAGGATGATGTGGCTGGTTTGCATTGTAGAAAGATATGTGAAAGCTGCAAAGTCTCTTTACACAATTTCTTCATTGGCTTTTTCTGCACTTATATTTACAGTTTTAAAAGTATCTTAAAGTGGTTATAGGTTTTTAAAGAGGAAGGAGACTACTGTCTCGAATCACTTACAAAATTATTTACTAAGCAAGTAAATTAAAAATTACAATTGTAAATAAATAAAATAATCTGTATAGTATTGCAAATATTTTGATTTAATATGTAATTGCTTACAAGACAACTTTTCTTGTAGAAGTTTTCTCAAGAAATGAATTTTTATTTTAAATGAAATAAACTAAATTAAAAATAATTACATGACTTAAAATTAAAAGCGAAATAATCATTAAGCTTTATATAAAACTCAAATGAAATAAATATTTTCTAATTTAATTCATATAAAATGCACTTTTGCTTTATTATAAGGGAAGATGTTCAATTAAAATTTCGCTGAAAACTTCGTTGTACTACGTGTGTTGCATCCTGTTATTGTATACACAGATAATTAAACTTGATGTATTAAATTTATTGTAACTGTTAAATATTAAATTACTACATAATTGAAAGTTGAAAAATCTTGAACAAATCTATCTATTATATGAACTATGTTACAGCGTTGCGTTAATAATTCAGTACCTTCTTCATTCTTTTGTTCCAATATAATACAATATAAACTTGAATGTTTGTGTGTTTGTCCTTTCTGGAATCGTACACTATTTGACCGATCAGTATGACAGTTTGAATGTATATGTACTTTTCGACTGAGAAGGTTTATATTTTATACTCATTTATAAAACTCACCACGAGGTGGCGCTGCAAAATATAAAAGTTTTCAAAGCGCCTGCTCATTATAAACTGCAATTACGAAACAGTTTACATATATTAATTTGCCAAAGACTATTTGAAGGCACTAAGTTAGAATATAATTTGTCTTTTTGATAAATATATGGTTGAACTTAAAGCTTGACTGTTAGACCACTTTATAATAAAGTACATGTACGTGCACAATCGCTATAAACATAAACATTTTTTCTTGATCGTGGCAACAAGGCAAACTCTACATTGATGTTGTAAATATAATTCAATTAAACCAGAAGTTCACATACACGGGCAAAGCTTACGAAAAGCGTGCAAAGCCACGGGAAACGGCTAGTTCCCTATAAAAGAAAGCTAACATTAGTTGAAAAAACATTTACCATACGAAAATTGTAATTCGAATATAAAATTTCTACTTTAGCAAAATTCCTCGCAGAGTGGATTAAAAAAAAATTAAGAACTAATGCATCAATAATAAATAGAATCAGCTGAAGACTGAAAAAAATGCGCTGAGATTTTAGAGTAGGAGTTTTTATATTGAGCTGTAATATTGGATTTTATTTGTTTTAGTTGGTTTATAGTCAAGAATGGTAGATGACATAGATAGGTTTTACGATATGTAGGAATTGATAATTCAAACCAAACTCTACCCTCAACGCTACTTCATTACATCATAGTTTATACAGACGGACAGATACACAGACACAACAATCTGCTTTCGTAATTAATTGGTGAGAGAGCTAATATCCACCAAGCCCATTAAATTCAGTATGGATACGTAATACGAACACTATCAAATACCCCACATGAATTTAGTGTAAATCTTTATTTACGTCTTCTATAGACAAGCAGGCACAAAATAAGTTCACTCGATAGTTTAAAATACGTCTAATATTTGTACTTCATAGACAGATAACAAAGGGAGTTAATTTAAACTTTGTATAATGCAACAATAACTCTACGCCCAGGTTATCCCATTTTAATAAATAATACCAGTCAACATAGTAAAAATCCCGAGTACAGTTCACTTTGTTATGGAAATCGGTTTCTCGTAATAGGGACCTTAAAGCTGCTGAGAATAGAGTGCAGACTCTCAACTGCAGTTTCAGAGAAAAATCTGTGGAGTGGAATTTGTTGGAGGATGAGTCGACTGAGATCATCATGGGCCTTAAACAACAGTGTAAAGAATTGACGGAACAAAATCTAGCTCTAAGTGATAGAATTAAGGAAAATGTAAAGTTAGATGTAGGAAATATAGATAAGTTATTAGTAGACAATAAAACAAAAGTGGAAGCTTTGGGTGAAGAAAGAAAGTGTTTGTTGACTACCATAGAGGTGCTCGAGGCGGAGCTGGTTTGTTTGAGGGCTCAGATTGCGGGGTTGGAGGCGCGGGTCAACTATTCAGTTGCTACGCTGACGCCTTCCCCTGCCACGCTCTCTGAGACCCCTCTGATGGATCTCGGCGTTGGCCCTGACGATCTCTGTGGTGGTGATGCCTCAGGTTGTTTTGTTGCCCAAAGCACTGTCAATTTAGAGGCTCCTAATGAAAAATTGTTGACAAAGTAGCTGCTAGTTCAGGTAAAATGTTGATTATCGGTGATTCTCTAGTACGCCAGGCCAGCCTAAAGTGTGTGTATAAGGGTGATATGCTAGAATGCTGTCCTGGAGCTCGTATTGTAAATGTCAAAGAAAGGTTGCTGAACTATGTTAATCAAGATCTGTCTTTTATTCATTTTCATGTAGGCACCAACAACCTGAGGAGAGGTTACAGGGGGGGTCCGGGGTACAACGGAGGACACGGAAAAAACAGGCTCTCCACAGTATGGCTGACTTGCTGTTTACAACTAAAAAATATTTTCCAAATTCCAAAATATTTGTAAACAGCTTTATCATTCGATCAGATATTGGCTACAAAGCTCTTTTTGATTTTAACAGTCAGCTTGAAATAATGTGTCACAACTTTGGTGTCACATTTGTGGAGGCGAAATGTTGGGTTGCGAGGCGAGATCTCGGCCGGGATGGCAGACACCTAAACAGGAGAGGTGTGGCGCGGCTGGCGGCACTCTTTAAAGCTGTGATGGACTTTGGTCTCAGGCTTGAGACTGAGCATTCTGCTGCAGTATACCCCCTAAGCTCAATCTCCAACTCACAGACACCTCCGATTCCGGGAAACGGGCAGTAACAGGGAGCAACTTTAGATTGGCTCATGTCAATATGCGATCCCTCAACACTGGATTTTATGAACTCCATGCCCTTGTGCAAGATTTCGATTTTGAGGTAATTGGTGTCACTGAGACATGGATTGACCCTTATACTCTCAGTTAGGAGATGCCGGGTTACACTTTTTTGAGAGCTGACCGCAGTCTGCAGCCTGGTAGTGGCGTTGCCGTTTACATCAAGGACTGTCTTAGATTTGAGCGAGTCGAGCTGGCCGAAGTTGACCCTAGTATTGAACACATTTCGCTTATTGTCAGAATGAGAGAGTGTAAACTAGGGGTTGCCATCGTCTACAGACCGCCTGATGTGAACTAAACTTGCCTAAAATCTCTGTTCCAGTCTTTTTTTGTGGACATAGCTGTTGAGGTTGAGGTTCTGTCGTCTGTTTGGGTGATATCAACGTTGATCTGATGTCCAATACCTGCAGTGCTGCTGGCTACCTTCGTCGTCTGATTAAGTCTCACAACGTTGTACAAGCACATCAGTGAGCCGACTATAGTTACAAGCACTTCAGAAACACTGATTGATCATCTGATTGCTGACAAAGCTACCAAAGTAGAAAAGTGTGGAGTTATAGACACATCAAGTATTATTGATCATCGAGGATTTAGAATAACAGACCACAGACTCATATATTGTGACTTAAGATTCGAACAAGAGAAGACTCAGGCCAAGTTGATAAGGTACAGAGATTACTCCAAATTTAATCTGAATGAAACATTGGCAATGGCTGCTGAAGTGGATTGGAGTAGAGCATGCGATCTCAGCGGTGTTGATGATATAGAATATTTCATAGTTACCAACATTAAAAACATTTTTGACAAACATGCTCCAATTGTTACTAAAAGAGTAACAAAAAATAAGGCCCCCTGGAGAACCCGAGAAGTTATAGAACTCACAAAAGTGAAAACCAGGTTGAAGAGGCAGTTTCTTAGGAATCAGAATGATGCTAACTGGTCAGAATATAAAAGAGTCAGAAACACACTGAATAGTGCTATAAGATCGGCAAAGAAGAGATATTTTGAAGATAAACTGGCCAATTGTAGAGACTCCAGTATTTTCTGGAAATGCTTACGGCAGAATGGTATAGTGGGGTCAAAAGATCAAAAACTGCCTCCAAACATGAATACTAATGATATAAACAAGTACTTCACAGAGATGGGCATGTCTTGCGAACCTGATGAAGCATTGGAGCAGTTTTATGATACGAACAGAAGGGTAGGCCTAACTAACGAGTTTAAGTTTAGGATAGTTTCACAAAAAGAGGTGGTGTCAGCAATGAATGAAATTACCTCTAAGGCAGTAGGAACAGACGACATCGGTATTGATATGATAAGAGCAGTAAGCCCATATGCTATTGATGCCATTACCCACCTTGTAAATATGTCCTTGGCAAGAGACGAGTTTCCACAGACATGGAAGACGAGTATAGTCAAACCATTGCAGAAAACACAGATACCAACAAGTGTTTCTCATCTTAGACCCATATCAATCTTACCAGCCATGTCGAAAATAGTGGAAAAATTGGTTGTGAGACAAATTTCGAATTTTTTCGATGAGCAAAATATTCTACCGAAACTCCAGTCTGGGTTCAGGAAACATCACGGGACATGTACTGCACTGGTTAACTTGTTTAGTGACTTGTTTGAGACTCGGGACGGAGGCCGGTGTAGTTCACTAGTCATGCTTGACTACTTCCAGGCTTTTGACTCAATCAGCCATTCTTCATTGCTTGCAAAGATGAAGTTTCTTGGTTTCGGGTATAATGCACTAAACTGATTTAGGTAATATCTTGTTGAGAGGGAACAGATGACGAGGATGGGTACAATGACTTCTTCTCTCTGGTGAAAGCTAGGGGCGTCCCGCAAGGAAGTTGTCTAGGCCCGGTACTCTTCACATTGTACACATCAGATCTGGACAACTGTGTGCGCCACTGCAAAGTCCATCTGTATGCCGATGATTGCCAGTTGCATATGCCATTTGGGTTAAATGGGTTGGAGGAGGCTATTGCTAACGTAAATTCAGATTTGGAGAGCATGCGAGTGTGGTTGGGGAGACATGGTCTTAAGCTGAACGCTAAAAAATGCACGGTTCTCTACATAGCATCAGCGACTCAGGTGCAGTGTATCAAAGAGAGCAACGTGCAAATCAGGATTGGCGATGAAAACTAGAGTGTAAGTGACACTGTAAAGACGCTTGGCGTTGTGCTGGACAGTGAGCTGGGGTTTTCTTACCATGTGTCGTATTTGTCTCAGAGAGCACTGGGAAGACTGCGAGGCATGTATACGCTGAGATCCACCCTCCCAGAGTCCTTTAAGCTGCGTCTTGTCCTGTCTGTCGTGTTGCCAATTTGTTATTACTGTTTTCCTGCATACGGCAATTGCATCTCAAAGGAGGACGCAGAACGAATTCAAAGAATGCAAAACACTGCAATTCGTTTTGTATACGGGCTCTGTCAAAGAGATCACGTGTCACCCTTTCGAGATGCTGCAGGACTCATGACCATGGATGCCGTGTGTAGGATGCAGACTTGCTGCCTTGTAAACAACGTACTGTTCCAGCGGGAGCCACGGTACCTGGCAGAAAGGCTGTGCAGTCGTGCTGAGATCGTTTGCCGCAACACTCGGCAGAGTGACCAACTTCACTTTAATAAAGTGAGGTTGGAGATTGGACGAAGGGGATTTTCCCATTTTGGTCCAAAGTTGTACAACGGTCTCCCTTGTGACCTTAAATTGCTTAAAGGTCGCCATTTTAAACTTCAGCTAAAGAAGCACATCTTTTCACTGGAGTAAAACGTTTTATACTTTTAACATTGTACTTTTAACTGTTTTAAATAAGCTTAGCGTCTAAAATATATTGTATCATGTTGACATGAGTTATTATGAAAAAACAGATGTATCTGATAATCGCTCGAAATAAAAGGCATGTTTATTTTATTTTATTTTATAAAATCACATGCGAGTTAAGCTAAATGGTTCAAGGCTTGTAGTATGAAAACAAACAATCCACCAGGGTAGCTTCTACCTTGCATATGTATAAGCGTACAAGAAATATATTATAGATATAAATAACATGTCTTAACATTCTAACTCAATGGGAAGTTATTTTTAGTATTATTGTATGCAATTTGAAATTATCCTATAATTTATATGTTTGTGAATTTTGTGGGTAGCAATGCATTTTATCTCAAAATGATAAAGTGTTCACCGGCTCACAAAGAAGTTGACAGAAATAAATTCCAGTAATAAATAAATCTACTTGCTTTGTCTAGTGGCAACCTTAAACTTTTAAATCCTATTTGAGATTTTACTTTACAAGCATTACTTTAAACTTTTAATGGATCTAGTGTTATTGAATAACACACTTAAAGGATAAACACTTGTATAAGTTTAGATACATTATGTTCATAAATCAATTAATTTATTACTATTTTATCTAATAAAAGTATAGTTTTTACAGTTGCAACACAGTACCAGCGTAACTTTGTGTTCAATCTTCAAAAGTTAATTTTAAATTGTTATTTAAGAACTCAATAACGTAGATCCCTCACACACAGAACCCCACACATTTTATGTAATACTTCGTTTTTTATATAATAGATTGAAATATATTTGTTATTATTTTATATTACTATAATATATATATATATATATATATATATATATATATATACAACTGATAAAAATTACCTAATAATTCTTTTGCAATTTAGGCATAGATTAGATTTGAATAACTAGTCCTAAAGAATAACTAATCGTTCTTACTAATTATAATATGGTTAAATATAACATAGAAGAGGAGTGGTTATAATATCTTGCAATTATAGAAGACTTAATTTAATGATCAACAATGTACAACAGTGTTCGTCCTATACATGTAGTTCATGCTTGGATAGATTTCGGTAAATGATATACTTAAACGTTTTTATATAGCATGTGCAAGTAATTTCATAAAATATTTTTGATTAAGGTTATTTTGACTTTTTTAATATTTATGTTTGAAGATAGAGACCATATTAGGTAATCTGCATGTCATTTACTTATCTTGATGGACAATTCCATACAAAATTAAACTTTGATCAATTGGAAATGTTATTTTTAAACATTTGATAATGAACGTGTATGTGTTTTATTAACACATTGTTATGTTTTTCTCGCAAATATAGTAAAATAATATTCCTTTACTCACGAACCTGATAAATAAGGGCAGAGTAAAATTGAACTTAAAAGAAAAGGGTATCGCAGATGCTCCGCTTGAGGAAGTTTAAGGGATGAGATAGAAATAAATACTATAGAAAAGTCCCAGGAGTGATAAAGGGAAAGCAGAGGGTTGGTCTGTTAGAAGCTATCTAATGGATTGTGGAGAGAGAGGTTGCTATAAACCACGCGGTACCTCTCCTATACAGTCTGAAAGGCAGTTTCTGCAACATCTATTACAGTTTATTGTTATGAAGCATAACAAATTCAATTTAAATGCCTTAATTAGCTAAATTTGATCAAATATTTGTTTATTAAATGTGTTAATAATCAAGAAAACAGTATAGAAAATTAATAAATAATATATTCAATATTTTTATGTTTACAGTTGCAGTAATATCAGCTCAAAATTCTGTAAACTAGAAAAATTTTTAGAAAGAGTTTTCGGAATACAGATCATTGTGCATTATACTTTGAAATTATACAAATCAAAATAGTTTAAAAATACAAAAGATAAATACATTTTGGGTTTTGTATCTTTTTGTTTATAATTTGTATAAAATAACCACGATTAAATACATTGGTATTATAGTAAAAATAATTTTGTAGGATGAATCAGTAGCTAGATTTACATGTTAATGTATCGGCCTATCTGGTCATCGGCCTATCAGTTTGAATTGACTCGTTTTATAAGGAATTATTAAGAAAGTCAATAACAATTTTATCAAAGGATTCTACATTACAAAGATTTTCAGAACAGTGTTCATATGATTTTCATTCAGGGAATATGTTCCCTTGGTTTCAAGAGCTTATTATAATAGTTTAATTTATTACCTATAGGTAACCGGGATTCAGCAAGATGCTTGATCAACAACAGATTCATGTGAACTTTCGCACACTTTCTGGCCATGTTAAATTTAATCATACCTGAATGCAAACATATAAAATAACTACAATTAAATAACACATTACGTGACGTGGCGTGTGAAAAGCTTCGCTGAGATTGCAAACAAATTTCAAGTCAAGCTGAATTTTCTACTTCTTGATATATCTAGAGTAATGGTGACCATCGTACACACGTGGTTTTACACCTCCGGGGGTCAGAAGAGAAATTTCCCCACAATACTGACTTGATTGAAATCATATTGATTAAATTCCGTCATTACCTTAACGTGAAGACGCTCAGCAATTCCAGTGATGTAGATGCATCAACATAAACATCATTCTTTTATATATAGAACTTACAGATAAATTAATTTGCTATCTTGCCACATGGTACATGTACATATTTGTTTTCGATTTAATTGACTTTTATCCAATAAAATTAGGCCACAGCCGAGTGCTATTGTTATATGTGTTGGGATAATTCAGCTACATGTGTTACTATACGATTAATGTTACAAAACATCAATAGAAATTCTCACAATCTTTGGAGCATAAAACATAAATATAGAATAGGTTCATTCGATAGTAGGGTATTCGAGAGAGATTTTAGCTAGGTTACTGTATCTTAAATGGCTTCAACGTCTGTAGAAAAAAGAGCAGGTTCAGAAATCAATTACCTTGATGAAATTTGAAAATAATGCAAATGTGAAATTTAAGATTGATGAAACAAAAATATCGAACAAGTATTTTATCTCTGTGTTGTGGATATTAATAAATACATTCAGACAAGAATATATATGTAATAAAAAATGGCACTATCCATACGCCTTAGGAGTACTGGATTAATCCCAAAAACTCTTTGATAAATGTTTAGCAGTAAGATATACGAGGAGCAACTTTGGTAAGTTTGTGTATGTGATTTATATTATTGGTTGAGGGTTTGACTTAAAATAATTTTATTATAGCTTTAGTTTGATTTTGTCAAGATTACGTAGAATATTAACTCAACCTGCTACCAGAAGAATCCAATCTTAGTCAATTTATATAAATCAAAACGTTCGAAACGGCGGAACCCGTATAAGGATCCAGTAGATCAAGTTTTATTATATCAATATGTAAATGTAAAATCTCTACGACTTAAATATCTCACATCTCTGGTCTATCTTGGAATCTTTACTATTGATATTCAGGAATTGATGTTGTTCTAGAACATTCCGGTGTGCTGTATACTGGTTTATTTCTTCATCATTTCACAAAGACCTGAATTCTTGGATTTTTGTAAAATAAGCATTCATCAATTTTATAATTAAGAATTTGAGTATTTATGTGGAGTGTGGTTATAATTAATATTTTATCCAACATTGAGGACGATAAGTTGCTTAAAGATTTTATATATTCAAGATATCAGGAAGTAAACATATGCACACTTCCGTGTCTACTAGAGTCAGTAATATCTTAGGATTGAATAGTTTAAGTTATGTTAACTTTCTGTTCTAGTTCATACATTTTTAGAAAAGGTATACATTACGTATAGTAATAAAATGGTGACTATAAAATATTGTAGTAACTTTAATGTCAACTGTAACAGTAGAAGACTGGAGACCACATGACAGAGTTATAAGCACAGTAAGATATGGGTTAATGCTGGATGAGCGTTTTATTACCAAGTTAATTTTGCCGCTGCTACTAATAACGGAGTAATCGTGGTGTTATCTAGCGCCATCTCTCGCTTAAGTAAGATAATTAATTGAGTTATTACTGTGCTTTAACTGGGCATTAATAATTTGTTGGTTTATAAATTAAAAGTTATAATAACATCGCATTGCTATTATTTTAATCAGGATATAAAACTTGTTTGGATGCATAACGTGTTTTGCAACTAAGTTCTTATCGTTCAGTTCTATTTGTTTATGCACTTACTAAACTTATAACGATATGGTTTACACATTTAACTGGTATTTAGTTTATTTTAAGAAAGTTGATTTATTAAGTCAAATAATTAAACCTTTACTTACTTAAAATTTCAGCTGATATCTCATTTAATACTTGAAATTGACAGCCCTTTTTATTTAATTTAAGATATTATACAAATTTATAATGAAAAAACTTTATTATAAATTTGAGTAAAATAAATAATAGAATTTATAAATCGTATTGTCTCATAACAGATTGAAAACTTATATATAAACTTTTTGGTGAAATACGCTATGAATCCAAAACAATTTCATAGCAGGTGTTAAAATTCACAAGAACGAGCTTAAACTATTAAACGTAAAAATCAGCTGATTAATAATCAGTAGTTGGACACAGTAAGTTGCGTAGTTGTATGTTCTAACATTAATGGCTAGTACATAATCAACTAAACAACTTGTGCATTCCCTTCATGTATTTAAATTGCAGTCTGTTATAAAAATAACTGAGTAGACCAGTCCGGTGAGGGAGACAGATTGATAAAAGAACAAAAAAAGGATAAATGTGGCCAAAGTTTGTATAGCAATTCTATTAGCAATTGATTGTATAGATGGGTCAGTGAGGGCAATATTTGTTAGAATAATATCGGTTTAATAGTAAAACCAATGCATGGGTGAGTTAAGACAATAAATGTGTCTTAGACCGGTAGTTAAGACTCTCTTAGCAATAAACCATAAGCAAGGCTATTTGATAGACCGTTCAAACTAGAAAATGAACATTCAGGTCATTCTGATTATATTTTTAGGCGAAAGTATTTAGACATAGAACAGTTTAGTTTATCATATCGTTGCTATGTAAATATTCATCACCTTAAGAAAAGAATAATCTATCAATCTTTCACAGTGCAAACACTGTAGTTTAGAATTTATGTTTGGTGTATTATTTATTTAGTTAGAATAATATGTAATACATAGAGTGTAATGAATTTTTGTTCTATAAACCATAAATTTATATTACAATTCATTGCTAGTCAACTACGGTTAAGTGCTTTATTCCGTAAAAATGAACATAGAACTAGTAGTCCGTACATTTTACATACCGTAAAACATAAAAGTATGGGTAAAAAAAATGTTGTTGATTCTAAAGTCATATTAATATCCATTTCGCCTTCTGATTATTGCAGCGTCTAATATTAAAAAAAATAGATCTCTGAAGTCTGGATACGAAGTCCGTCTAAAGGGGTCGAAGTAGAATTGTTTTTGTCAATACTACTTTCCTGGAATTACAGAAGCTTATTATCTCGAGTACTTGCTATAACTTCAGTAAGCTTACTCAAAACAAACTCTAGGAAAAACACGTTTTTTCAAAATAGATGTTTCGAGTGGCATCATATCTTCACTAGGACTAATAAAGAAGCCCGTCTGGTATACCCAGCAAAAATCGAATGTGCTATTCTTATTGAACTTTGATATTTACAAACGATACCAAATCACGTTGGAACAACTGAGTTTTCTTCTAGTTTTCTTTACACAAGATTCTGATTTAAGTAAATCCCATCATAGCTGAGTTATGTGTAGAATGATGTTGATTCTTCACTTTAAATTTATTGTTAAAAACTTGTCATTTGCCAGGATTTCAGTAATTTACAACCATTATACATTCTTTCTTGTACGTATGAATTCTTGATGCACAGTGTTTTTGTTGTGCTTTTTTATAGTTTAGAAAGATTATCACCATGTAATTTAGAAAGTATTGGTTTGTGTTTGTTTTAACTTATATACTGGATTTTTGAGTGCTGAATGTGGTACATTACAAGCCTAAAAACTCAAAACATGCATGGTGATCAGAATCACTGTAACTGTTATAATTTGTTTTATTTCAAAATTATCTAATTCTATAGATTATCGTTTTTCCTTACTAGTGGACATACATAAATAATTGGTAGCTTTTTTGCACTGCTAAGTATTCAAAAATGAAAAAATAGGTTCTTATATCTCTTATGAGGTGTAATACGGTCAAAGCAGGGTTTTCAGGAAGATCAAACTTTACCCTTGCAATATGGCTATCAACAATCAGAGTTCTAACAGCTTTGATGATGCTGATCGTTCATCCGTGAGCTCAAACGGCCGATTTACAATCAGCTCCTGTTGAGTTTTCCCTGAGTATTATCAGCTTGTAGCCTTTGTCATATTGTAATTTGACTATGGTTGTGTGATAATTATTGGACATTTTAGAAAGAAAATGTATATGTTTTAAGGTTATAACAATATTTAACAGAAAGTTTAATTCCAAACTTGTGTATCCTTTGTGGTATGTTTGTTTACGGGTCATACATTGGCCTCTGTATGCGTATGCTACAAGCAGTACAGTAGTAGAGTAGTAATGTCTGTGGGGGAAACATTATGTAATTTGTCAAGAGGGGACACAGTCACAAATAAGTGTAAACTTAAGTACTTTGTTGTAAACATGAGTGTTGATACGTTCAAAACAGTT
>NW_025780979.1:0-32500 GCF_021130785.1 Homalodisca vitripennis | reverse complement strand
TTATATATTTATGCTTGTTGATGTTTTTTGAAATTTATAATACTCTGTTGCTGTTTTTGATAATTATTTGTTTGTTGAATCTATTTATATATTTATGCTTGTTAATATTTTTTTGAAATTTATAATACTCTACTGCTGTTTTGATAAATTATTTATTTTTAAATCTATTTATATATTTATGCTTGTTGATATTTTGAATATTGTTTGTTGATCTACTGTTTTGGGTTTGTTCATGGGGATAGAAAGTGTTCTGGCCAAAAATGTGATATTTGATATTTGATATTTAATATTTTATTATTTATATATTTATTTGTTAAAACTTAATATATTTATGCTTGTTAAATTTTTTTTTTTACCTCGTTTTTGTGAGATGGTTCTTGTTAAAATCTGGATTGTATAAGTAGTAAATTAAGTATATATTATGGGCTGATAGTAAGAGTATAGTATTTGTGCACCATGGTGGAAGAAAGCATAAAAATAAGAAAAAAAACCTTGAATTGCCAACTGCATGTATATTTAGCCTAAGTTATTGCATTATGTTGTAAATAAGTCACACGTGCTTCCAAGCACCTGACTCTGTAAATGTATGTACATTTTTGAAATAAAGGTTTTTGTAAACTCTGTAAACTCTGTAAACTCTGTAAACTCTGTAAACTCTGTAAACACACACACACACACACACACACACACCACACACACACACACACACACACACACACACACACACACACACACACACACACACACACACACACACACACACACACACACCCCCATAAATTTGGCTCAACCTTTGTGAGAGTAAGAATAACTAACAATTGATTTGATATAGGTCATCGAAATTCTGGTAGACCATTATATGTAAATGTAATTCAAGGTAACCCAAATTATTTCGAAATACAATTAACCGACAAGGAATTTTTAAATTATAACTTAATTTAAATGTAATAAATTTAAAAGAATCTTGAAATCGTACATTAGTCAGTTTTAAAATCTGGGCAACCAAATGTGTCAAATTTATATAATGAGTGGTTTTATGATGAACATTAAAATATGAATTTTACTCTAATGTGGTAATTCAGAGAAGTTTATAAACTAAAAAATATAATTAGAAAACATTATATTATAATGCAAGTCCAGATAAACTGATAAGGTTACGTTTGCGACTTTAAAACAGTTACCGGTGAATTAATTTCCCCAGAGACAATAATGATGAGTATTGTCTCATTAATAGTCAATATTAAACCAATTCATATATACCGTCTTAAATGATAATTGTTTTATTGACTAGGACTAATAGTTACACAAGGAAATAAATATAATTTAACTAGAGAAAATATTGGTTATCTCAAACAAATTGCATTCTAATCTGCAGTCTTAAACAGTATTTGTTTTATTGCTAGCAATCATAGTTACTCAAGGAATCAACCTTAAACCAACTTGTATTTTCATTTATAGTTTTAAATCGTGGTTTTAAAATGTATATACGTACTAAAGTCATGACTAGGTAGAACTAGAATTATTAAAATATTAAAGGTTCCTATAGCAGCCGATACTACAATTAGAACACTTGTTAGAGTGTAATAATCGGAATAGTCGAAGTGTAAAACTCAAATACTGAAGAAACATTAATCACAATAAACGCCAAAGCGCAAATGTTTTTCTGTTGTGTTTGTGTTACAAGCGTATTGGGTTTACAATACACTGTTAACAGAAAGGGACGGTACGGTTGTTATTGTTGTTGCCCACAGGCCGCTACTTGATGCCAACTTGGTCGAGTTTACAGTTTTGCCAACTTCTGGACTAGATTTATAGTTGAAAGCAGATTATTGTAAAACAGAATACAGCGTTAGAATTTTCAACGCTTTAAGTACAATTACTACCAATACCAGCCTGTAGTTTTTATAATATTAACTTTAAAATATTAAGATGACTAAAGTATTTAATTATGGTTTTTTTTTATTTACAACATAAATAAAACGATTTTATAATCACGTGACAAATATATTGAGTTTATAAATAATGGTTTTGATAGAAGTGTGCTATTCAAGATAAATGGAGATTATAGAAAGACACGTTTTTTCACTTATAATAAGTCAATTGTTGTTGAGGAAAGAGTGATACCCTCTCAGGAATGTACCTCATGTCTACGCATTACTCTTAAATGTATTTGATATTCACTTTCTAATAAAAGGTTACAGGTATTTAATGATGTATGCGCATTATGTTGATGAACCACGAGAGATTAATTTAATTTAATTTGATCAATTGGAAATCTAATTTCAGTAAATACTGAATCCTAAAAAGTATTTGCTCAGTCGGGACTAGGCCTTAGAATCTTAAATTAGTCAAAAAGTTTCTACTTAGGAACTCGTAATTTTCTCCCGGTCTAAGTGATTCTGGGTAACCTAATAGAGTTTGTATTGTTGCACCAATCAATAAAATGTATATACATATAGGTCTGACATTTTTCTTCCGTAAATAAACGTTGAATACCTTTAATAACAATGTACTTCAGGTCTAATATGTTTCCGGCGCAGTAATAGCCTATAGCTTTTTCTTCCAATCAAGTTAGTATTTATATACTTGGGACTTTTATTTATCTCTCTATATAAATAACAAATCCCTGAATCACTCACAAATTCACACAATCATTACTAATTCTCCAAGTTTTAATGATATCACAGAAAGTTGATATTTACCACACCTACCTCTCATGGTTTGAATAGAAAATCGAAAGCATTTTCACAAAAGTCAAAGATCTATTGAGTTTTAAATTGGATGCAGCCTCTAAAACTCATATATTTTGTTTTAAAATTAATTGATGTCCTAGAAATATTAAATTTTATAAGTATCATGTGCTTTATTTTATGAAAATTTACCATGCATTGAAACGCATTTATAACCTTTAGAAGAGTATATTATTGTTTTTAAATGTCTCCCTTTATCATGGAAACAAGGCAAACTCTAAAATGGTATGTAAAATGTAATTGATTCGATTCTGAAATGTTCGTCAAGGGCTGAAGAAGATACAAGCCAATGGTAATATTTATTACCATACGAACCTCTGAGCTATGATTGCTTAGGTTTGTACTTCATGTCATATGCCTACTTCCAAGTTCAATTTATTATAAGGCAATATAATTTTACATGATAAAGGTTCTCCTTAGGATTGTTATTAATGTAATATTCCTCCAATCTGGCCCTAATTAGTTCAAGGTCACTGAAATTATTAGATGTGTTCATTTGAACATTTTAAGAAATGTAGTATGGTATTTAGTATGTATAGTAATTTTAGTATGTAGGAAATATTATTTTGAAGTAAAATTTGTGTATTTCACTGATACCTATAAAAACTGTTTTATTCAGTATACTTAAAGACCGTGTATAATGAACCTGCTTTCAATGTAACTTATGTATAGCAAATTGCTTGTAAAGCCGCGGGTAACTGCTAGTAATTTATAACTCTTGACTACAGTGTCGCAAAATTGTATAATCGTAAGTTGCTGTTTAAGGTTCGGGACTGAGAAACCAACCCAGGGGTAAACCATCCAAGTTTGTAAAAGGGGAACATTTTGAACACTTACTTTGATTACAGGTACTTAAAAATCGGTGTTTACTTGTAATACTTAATAATTTACATTGTTCAATTGTTTTAAAATTCAAATAGCTATAACTACTGAATAAATCCACCTTTTTAATTCCGGTTTGCGGCATTGTACTATGCTAAGTAAGAACTTTAATTTGATACCAAACTTGACCTATGCTGCTATTTAAGAATTTTGTCTGACTCGTTGTGGACCGTCCCCCAAAGGGATTATCCGGTCGGTAATTGGGCAGATGTGTGCGTTAATATCACCAGTAAGCACGTGTGAACTTTGGTATTTCTCTCTATTAAAAAAATTCTCTGGTTCAAAAATTAAAAAAGAGGTTCCAGACTTAATTGACACCCTGTGTATACATACTATATACATGTGTGGGTTATATATACAGGGTGAGTCAGAAATATGGTAAAATATTTTAAGAGGTGATTTTAGAGCTAAAAATAAGAAAAAAATGTTATATAAAGGTAGGTCCGGAAACGCTTCCTTAATGAGTAATGGCTGGCGAAAAATCTTGCTTTGTTTTCAGTTCACCTGGTGAAATTAAGTAATTCTGAAATGTTTTGTTCCTACTATTTAACTCAAATAAGGTGGATATACAGTATAAGGAAAATCACCTGAAAAATCAAATAAAACCACTCTAAAGGTTGTAGTGTGAACAGTTTTTGAGAAAAAGTATGTAATTTGCCAAAAATCTAATAACAAAAATACCGTCTTAAATGTTTGATGGAAACTTTTGCTGCCTTATAATAATGAGTATCTGATTGGTGACAGCTGGTGAAAAAAAACAAATTTTTAGTTAAAAATTTTATTTTTATATACAATAAACATATCTACAATCGCTTTAAGTCTCACCGGAAGATTAAAGATGATGCTCAAAATGACCCCTCTGTTGTTTTCAAAATGCACGCGTTTAGGCGTCTTCTCATTGAGTTTCGGACCGATTCAAAAACTCCAGGTGTCTTCTTAACGTTTTCTATTCCATTAGAAATGTTTAATCGGATTTCTTCGATGGTATCTATTGGGGATGAGTAAACTAATGTTTTTAAATGTCCCCAAAGGTAAAAGTCCAAAGGATTTAAGTCCGGTGATCTTGCTGGCCATGAAACTGGTCCACCTCGGCCTATCCATTGATTTGTGAAACTCTTTTTTAGGTGTCCACGAACTTAGATACAATAGATAACATTGAGGAACTCCGATTAAACAATTCTAACATTTCTTATTTTTAGCTCTAAATCACCTCTTAAAATATTTTACCATATTTATGACTCACGCTGTATATACTATATATTTATATATACATATGTATATATATATATACATATTTGTATATATAGGGTTTTTTATATATATAATTGATTTTTATAATTTGTTTATGAATGAAAACATGCCATCCCCCATTAATATTTCAAATAAACATAGCACAAAATAATATCCTCAAAACGTTCTTAAAGACCAGATGATACGAGTAGTATGTGGGAATGTCTGGATGATTAGTATTCTCAGTTTAATAAACTAAAAAATCGAGTAAATATATTAAAATACTGTGACAAACCTCATATCTTATCAATTATTGTAATTGTATTCATGGACGAAAAGTAAGTGAAAGAAAGAATCCTACACCTCGTCCTAACATCGCCTGTACAAATAAAGACCTCATTCAAAGTTCATTTAATCAATCTTCTTCAGTATGATACCTGAGTATTACACGATAGTGGCCACTTATTAAAAGTTATTCACTTTTATTTAGACATCCAGTATTTCAGTCAATAGGTTTTTATAATGATCCAGCCCTTATGCGACCTAACGTTATGATATATAATTTTTTTATTCAGACTGCACATGACGAAATAAATATAGAATTATAACAAATTTTAATATATTATATAGATAAAGCTATGTTTCAATTATATTCAACAAAAAAGAAATAAATACTGAAATATTTAATTTACCTGAATAATTAAAAAATCGTATAGTTCAACATTATCGATATATTGTGCTTGGATATTGTGTAGTTATAAAAAAATCGGTAATCTCATCAATAATTAAATTTAAAAGTTTTGCGGAAGGGATAAGTAGCACAGTTAAGTTGTTTAGAGTTTTGAGTTCATATTGATGTCACCAATATATCTTAGTATGTATATTTTATATGTTATGCATCTTTATTATGCAGAAAATACTGTTAAGATGAATTTCCTTTATTATTTTAACATTATTTTGTTCTTTCTAAATTATTTATTAAATTATTGGGTTTTCTTGCCTATAAAAATCTTAGCCTTTAAAAATTGGCCAGATTCATGTCTTGGTAACAGTAATCGAGTAAGAAATTATTCACCCTTTACACCCTACACAAGCCTTTCTTTCTGTTAACGATTTTTTTCTTTTCATATGAGTTTGAAAGCTCTTAATGTTACTAATTCTAATTTTTGTACTTACAGTATATACTAACATGATAATTCTGGTTTTAATTGCTCAATCAGAATTTAGGGTAAATAGAGTATTTTCAAATAAGAAATGTTTAGATACATTAAATCAATAAATCAAGATGGTTGAGAGAATTTGTTTCTAAATAATTTCGATCGCTGGTTTTTTATATTTTGTGCGTTATAGCAGTTAAAATGACATGACAATCAATTAAATTTCCTGCTACTACAATTAATAATCTCATATCTTAAAATTAGTGACTCAAAACTTGTATGTATCTGGATTGTATCTGCTCTCTGAGTGTGCGTTATAATATTAGTTTCTGACTTCCTATAAATAATTTCGATCATTATACCTGTATATACAGTTCTTTACTTTTTCAGTATTTCTTCCAGACAAAGGAGCAGGTAAAGGAATTAATTGAATAAAGGTCTTATTCAGTTAGTTTGCTAATTAAATCTTCGGTTATCACATCCTTTGTGGTTATTTACTCTAAAAAGCCACCTTATTTAATGGTCATTTCAGACTAAAATACCCTTTTTAATTCAATGTCAAATTTAGGTTGCATTCGAACTTTTTGATAAGTTTGCATATTTTATATGTGTTTATTTTATTGAAATTCTCTCATTTCATTCGACATATTTTTATAAGGTTTTTTTTCGGTGGAATTGAAAAGGATTTTTATATAAAGGTAAAACACTTTTTGGGTATTAAAAGATGGTATTGGTTAATATGGTAAAGCGAGAGATGTCAGAGTCATTAGAGTTGTATTCATTTGCCACACAAGAAATAGAACTTGCTCCTCCCGAACGAATCAGTCACAGTGTCGATCACTGTATGTAGAATGGACGGGTGCTGAATACTCAAGATTGAATACAATAAAAATTCCTAACATTTAGCTTTACTCAGTCCATATCTGGAGTAATTACTAAAACTTTCAATAATTTAAATATCTTGTCATTATAATCGCAAAGGTTATTTTTACCAGCTAAAGTGATTTAAATTTTAGACAATATTTAAGAGATGAAATATCAGAGATAAAAACGATCTCATCAAAGAATCTCTTCCAATTAACTCGTGGGAATAAACACAAATTCAGACGAGAACTGTATCTAAAGTCTTATTACCGGATGTTTTTATTTGCCGCCGAATATTTCAAGAATAATGGCAAAAACCCGTAATCTTGTTTATTCTAAACGTCTTTTGTATAATGAGAAATGTATGTAGGCTTCGCAATTTCGCACAAAATACTATTCTATTACGTTTATCAATGCTTCTCCGTTTACTCCAAGGGTATATAGCAACATAATTTAGCTTAAACTTTAAGCAATCGTGCCCCCCAACGCGGTACACTATAGTCTGAGTTATTTATTTAAGCGCGGGATCACATTTAACAAACTAAAAAGACAAGCAAAGAATAAAAACGCAATAAGGTTCTGTCTTCTTAAACGAATAAGTTATTTTTGCCATTCAACCGATTCATACTTAGACAAAATTGGATATCTGATGAAATATCAGAAAACTTAGCGGTAGAAAAACTCTCAGATCTAAGAATCTCTTCCAATTAAACTCATGCCAATAAATACAAACTTAAACGAGAACTGTATCTTGTTTTGAAAAAATACGTGTCTACTTTTGATCCATTGAAGGACACAAAGCAAATTTGTTATATTCACATTTAAAATAATTTAATTTGATATTGTATACAGTAAATAAAGTTAAAACTTCACTGAAAAGTATTTTCAATACACGCTTTTAATAACGTAAATCTGTTGAAAATACTAAGTCCACGCTAAAACTTGGTTAACACCTAACCAGTTAAGGGACACAAACTTGTCCTGTTAAAGTTTAACTTAGTTTGTTGGTCACAGAGTTTAATTGCTGGGCAAAGTTTGTAAGCTATATGTTTGTTCTCTCTGAGATTAGTAGACACAGTTACTTAAACAGTTTTGTTCCTTCAACACATTTATTTTTAAAAGACCTTTTAAATGAGGTTAAATATTTTGTCTTCTTCAAAATATGTATTTTTTTGAAGTGCCAAAATGTTGAAAATATGTATGTGTGCTATATAATTTTAAATGATATCATAAAATATGAGTTTTAGGCTTTTAATATTTCGTATTTTTCAGTTTAAAATACCGATTTTATATAAAACCGTAATTTTATATGATTTGGTCTACCACTATGAAACAATACTCAAGTTTTTAACGAATTTCTTAAAATCTATTTCTGTCAACTAGTGGTTTATAACATAGTGCACGTGTCTCAAGTATGCATTTGAAAGTTCAGCGATTGGAACCTTGGGCGTCCAGTTTTAGCACTCCTTTGTTAATACATTTGATGAAAATATTTTCAATGAGTAACCTGTGTGATGTAGGTTAGGTTGCATCTTATTTCTGTCTTCCAGCTATAATCGTTCTCCTAATTTGGATTCTGATACCTTAGCTGACTCGTCTTGAATGATGTCACAACAGCAAGTAAACTTAATATTGTACACAGCTTATTATATGTAACTGCTTGGAATAAGCGTGCTCCGTATTATATAAATGTTAAGTATTATTGTTTTTTTTTTAAGGAGAGGCCGATCCCCTTTTAAGCCTTAGTCTGCCCGTTCTCATGGGCCAATGGCCTGTGCGAGGATCTTATCAAACAGAATAAGAGGGAGAGTCGATACAGTACAAGGTCAATGGTACTGATAAAATGTACATTGGTCACAGACAGGATAGTAATCGTTGAGGCATCAATTGTGTAGTGGTTGGAACCAAGTGTAATGAATGTAAATAAAACAGTTAAACACAAAGTTTAGTGCATCGTAGCGAGGAATGATACTTAAACATCCATAAAAGTGAACCGAATAAAGAGACTAAAGTACAAACTGTACGTTGTAAACCCACGAGGGTTGAGTCAGCTGATTGTAAAGTAGGTCAACACGTAGCCTAGCGTTTGTCTACTATGGCACAGATTTCCGTGATCCTGATTGCATGAATTTCCGTTAGTAAGTAAATTAGATTTTTCAATGCTACAACTTTATTATATTCGGAACATTATTTTAGTTACTATATTGGTTGTATATTTTCAAATATTCTCGAAATATGGTACTTTATTATCTGAAAATTCATAGTGTAAGTTAAAAATAGTGTATGAGATTCACATGCTTTATAACTGTAAGTAAGCTGTCTTGACAATATGGCAAATGTTGATGTTACGTAGTATTTATTTTACTAACCATTGTTGTTGCACGTAACAAAAAAATAAGTTCAGCATAGAAACTAATAATAAATTACTTTCAATATTTTGACTGTATTACTCATTTTATTAGTTAAGCTTCAGCGAAGACTATCATTTATATTGCTAGAAAATTTGTATTTCTAACTCTCTGTTTTTCTATCCGTCTGTCTGTCCACTTTTTATATATTTTTATATAAAAACTAACTGACATATATACTTGAACTTGTGTATGAAGTTTCATCTATATATAAAGAACGCTTAGTTCCATGGCAATGCATGTCATTTCATCGAATTTCGCTTTGACTTAGCGAATATGTTTACTTTGGTCTTACAGGCAACCGTGATGGCAACAAGAACATTTCAGAGTAAATTAATTTGTAAAAAATCTCGATACACCCATTAAACAAGTGAGGAATTAACATACATGTCCTAATGTACGTAACTTTCTATAAAACTTTATCGCTACAAGAATGGATTTATGATACAACTTCCATTTTGGTGTCAACTTCTTTTTGGCATGATTGTCTATCTGTTCGAGGGAATCGACGAGAATGAACTTGCTCCACATCTAAAAAGTTCGACTTCCTCGATTTTGAAACCTATTTGATTCTATCGATATATTTTTGTAACATCGTTTTTTATTTTAATACTTTTCACATATATACATTATATAACACACTAAATGGTGAACTTTAAATCTAATGACTAACACATTTATTTTATTTTTTTAATCCAATTAACTAAGTTTTGCAAATTACTTTATATAGATTCTGTAAATACTTTAACAGACGGATAATTTTTCTCAAACGCAAAGAAAAACGTCCCAATTTAGTTTAAATAAAAGTATTTAATTCTAAACAATATCTGTCATTAAGAACATATAACCATGTTCTTAAGACAGGAAATATATTGTTTTGAAGGTATACATAGGGCAAGAATAATTAACAAAGAAACAAAGGAGCGTGATGCCATGGGTGGTAAATGAAACTCTAATTATAATGTTGAAAAGCTTCAAAACCTTGAATAGCAGTACGTAGCGTAGATATAGCAATATTAGTTCTGATTAGATCAGCGCAAATATGTTAAGCATTGAAAAAATTCTTTCAATACCAAAGAAATAATCCAGACACATTATAAATGCCATCTCTAATTACAATAAACCCATTTGCAGTTGCTTCTGTAAAGGATACCTTTATTAATATCTTTGCAGTGCATCGTATTTCAAACACGTGTATATTTTTTTACCTTCATTGACATTTATTTGTACCGTTATTTAGTTTGATTTTATATAATAGTTATTTTCTCAACCCTGTTACTGGTTACTGGTTATTATAAGTTACATCCGGCTTTCTTGGAACTAAATTCTTGACGGATTGATAACCTAATTGGTACGCATATTAATTTTTTTCTCTCCTCAACTGTGTAGCTGCCGTTCCTGCTGCCAAGTAACATCTCGCGCGCCTTGTCCATAAGTAAAATTTATATTTTCGTGATATAAATTAGCCATTTCATGTGAGATATCTAGTGTTGAATGCAATATAAAGTAAAGTTGCAAATAGTAAAGTAACTTACCAAATAATGTTGATGTTTTATTTGGAAGATTAATATTGATAATAGTTTTGTGAAGTACTTCTCACAAGACCAAGTTGTCATGAATCTTAAGTCGTCTCAATAAATGGATAATACCGTCGTGATTTTGTTTTAGGTGTGTTCAACTTCGAGTCTCTGATTTCAACTTTGATTCTCTGATTTCAACTTCGAGTCTCTTATTTCAAATTTGAATCTTCCAGCGTTCATGTTTTAGACTTCTAGTTTAATACTCTTCACTTTTTGTTACTACAGCTGCAATGTAGAGCCAAGATGCTATCACCCGCGCTTGTGAATAATCATCAACTTGAAGGGAAGTACATTTTAAAGTTTTAAGTAGTTATTAGGTTTGTATGCAAAATTCCCATAGAACCTTGGAACCATTAGACCCACATCCATGATATCATTATATATTATCACTCTATTTGGCAGCAACGTGGAAATGTATTATTTTATTTTAAACATCTACAAGTGGTGCTTTTATGTTTATTTACCAAAGCCAAACACGTAAGTAAACTTTAAAACATCGTGTATTAATTACTATATACCACCTCAGCGGTATCCAACCCCATGTGTTTCGTTCATTCCATACATATTTTTAACATAAACATTAAGTTCAATATATTTTAATTACATTGGAATCACTTGTGTTGATATAAGACAACAACAAATTTGCTAAAAATAAAAGTAAATAAAGTAAACACATTCTTATTCTACCTTGTCTGGTAGAGACTTCTACTTCGTAGTTCAGTTTTAATAATTAGCGTTGTTTAGTTTTTTAATAAGCGCATATTTAAAAGTTAGTGAAGTTGACACACAACATGGTAGTTGTAATTCCTGACTTGCGCTTGTCACAGCGCTTTAGTGTGATTTGTTTATTTTAAACTAGTTTGTAATTATGTGTTAAGTTAGTTATTTACCTGAAGAAGATATCAGATTACGGATTTTGAAACGTGTGCCGTGACGAGAGCCGTTGAGAACAAATGTAACCAAAATACTAGTTTTTATTTCAGTTTCAATTAAATTCTCCCACTTTAACTCAACTTCAGGTTAAATTATAATGAGCACCTTCAGCAGTATCTTTCAATTTTATTTAACTTAAGGTGACTCTCTGCAAAGACTTCGAAATATTTTAATTATTTAACTTAGTGAGCAATGTTCCAAAAAGGTATAAACAAACAATAAGTTAGTTAACTAACCACAGAAGTTAGTCACGAAATGGGCCGCGTAAGTCAAGGAACTAAATATATTTCTCCTTTGTAACTAATTATTATTTTCAGCTGTAAATGATATAACGAAATTTGAAAGGTTTGCATAGACTTCACTTAAAATACAACCTTATGACCCTTATATTATATGATACCAAAAGTACTTTTATAGTGGACCAACTTCTCTATTCATCAGTCATTCTTTAAAACATAACAATACATAGAGAGTAACAAAACTATTACTTCTCGTATTTTTTCTCTGCAAAGCCAGATGATCTGAGGCACATGAGCAATACCAGTAGCGAATCCACCTCTCTGCTCACTATTCCATCAGGTTTGATGAGGGTCAGAGCCTTGGACGTCCAAAAGGGGTGTCATAATATACCCCCCACTCGATCCTGCCTTAAGCTAGTTAGAGGCAATGGTACGAATAGTTTTCTCTGGAATATAATCTCTCTTCGCTGGCATTTATGACCAGCTTAACAAAAGAGTCGTGAGGCGTTAATGGTTATTAGAGTAAAATACGAATCACTGCATGTATCCTGTCAGGTTGTGCAGAGCAAACTTTTATCCACTTCAGAATGCCTTACTACGCCCTTCATGGTTGACTGGAGATCGTCAAGCATTTATTAGGTTAATTAGCACCATTGCGCAAAATGTCTATCTCTGAAAAAGACAAACTTAGGCAGAAAAATTCCCTTACTCCCTAACTAGGTGACGTGATCTGTAGTTTTCAGACTGGCAAAATTTCGCCACCAATTTTAAAATCATAAAAGTTAAATTTTCTACAAGTAATCTGTCCATTTCAAATATATGAAAAATAATAGATTCACGGAGGAAAATAGCTACAAAAATAAAATTTTGCTAAAATATTTCAAAAATTATAATATATGTTACCTTAATTGTTATAAAGCAACTAAGAATACTATACTCGTACATCTTTTGTTTCATTCGCCATTAATACTATATTGATTTACCTAAACTTAACATTAAATTATCATAAAACACGATGACTCTGTATTTTACAGTCATTTGTTTTTCTACACCAAATATTTAATTTGAAAATATAATTGTAACTGAAAAGAGTTTTAAGTTCTCAGAATGTTAAAATATTTGTCCCTTTTCTGTTTTTTTGTTTTTATATTAAATAAGAAAAAAAATCCACAATTCATTATTTTACTAAGACATATTCAGTTTAAATATCATATTATATACACTAAATAATGCATATAGCTATACATATGAAATGCTTAGCACTGAATATTTTGTGATGTGTCGTTTTTTTTTATACTAACACTAATTAAAAATGATTATTTAGAATTAATATCTGGTGTGTAGGGACTCATAAATAGTATATTATGACACTCAGGAAACGCTATAGTTAGCGTAGTCTTGTCATGTAAATGATGATACATATTGATGATCAGTGCGACGTCTGTGTACAATATGAGGACTGAGATATTGAGTATATTGCTTGTTCCATATTAACTAGCATGTATATAGTAAGCTGCTGGTTTGTAAATAACTATACAGTGTATATTATCAAATCTACTACTTACTGAGTAGCCCGTCGAAAATACAAATATTTTTCTAAATATTGTAAATGATTAGTAAAAAAGAGCAAGCGTAGTTAGGCACAGGAAATAGGCACGAGCGTCTGAAAGCTGAATTTTGTGTAGCATGAACTTAATGTACGACACAATAATTTCTGTGTCAAAGGTTCTTTATCATAGAAATCGTCATCACATCATACAAAAGCTGTTCAATTTACTGTGTTACAAGTTTGTGGCTCATTATGCTTCAATTATAAATACTGTCCCAGAGAACAAAGGTGTCCATTGCGGCCATCAGATTTCCCATTGAACAAGCTGATTGGATGTATTAGTAACATTAAGTGTGTCGGCTAAACATGAATGTAATAAATTGCATTTTATATTGTCACATTATTTATATAAGTTAGTTTCATCATAAATGGTCAAACAATGAAAAATAGTTGAACCATAAAAAAACAGGTTTTAGGTAGATTTGTATAAAAAATCAGTATTTAAAGTATTCGCTATGTAATGTGACTTGTGGAAAAGATAACTTGAACAAAAAAAGCACAAGCAACTTGAAACTTGGCATAAAATAGTCTTACAAATACCTCGGCTAATATCGATGTGTTGTTGGTACGCCATTTAGTTTCACCATGGCGGTAATTACAGTGTTAAAAATTCACAATTCCATTATTTACGAAAATAAAGAAAAACAAAAAGGGTTGCAAACAAAATTTGAAAATTGATTTATTATTAACTGCTTACGAGGCATCTATAGATACATCCCATAAAATATTTCTATCATCTATAAATTACAATGTGAATGAAAGGATTTAAAATTTGGGTGAACAATTTATTTTATAAATATTTCGTCTATGTTATTTGCCCAGCTTTTTACGCTAATTTGTTCCATTATGGTGACTCGTTGATCTTTAAGATATTTTCAACTGCGTTATACTTGAAGCTAGAATAAAAAGTGTTTCAGAATGCTTATAACATTCATATATTTTGGTTATTGAAGTAAATACTTCTTTTGGCGGGTTATAGATGTAAGTTTTGCACGGGGGACAACTTTCGTTTCACGTCATGGAAACTTACGCTAGGCATGTTCGCTCTGTAGCCCCTAGGAGCGGGACTTTTGCATCCATTTTGGTGTCTGCACTTCTCCGTTCAGTGGCTATCCAGCCTTGCTAGTGAGAGTTCGCTGTCGCTCTTTGTTGAGGTGACTCCTTTTGTCGGGCTATGAATTTATGTTTAGCAGGAGGAAAAACTGACTCCTGGAAGAAGATTAGGCTTTCTGTTTATTATAATTGTTAATTTTCCTCAATTACACTAGAGCTTACCATACTCACTTAACGAAAAAACACAATTTAATACAAATTATGCTGAAGAAACGTAAAAAACCATTAATTGACTTATTAAAAGAAAAATAACTAAATTAAACAATGTCAATCGATAAAACATAAGTGCAACGAGATATGGAACAACAATAGATGCTGTGTATAAAATATAGCAAGAGTTTATTCAATAATTTTTATTTTTTAATTCAGTTGTTGTAATATCTTTTTATAGAATGGAATGACAAAACAAATGAAATAATCATTTCGAAAATACAAAACTGTAGTGAAAATTATACTAACCAAAGTATAGGAATTATTATAAACAATGATAATTATATGTACACATATATTTATTACTTTAGTATTACGAGGTCAGTAATAATTATTGTAATATATGACATGTAACGAATATTAAAAAAATTGAATAAAATTAAAAGAAAATTTAAAGTTTTGTGTGATAAAGAACTTAGTGTCTCATATTATTTAATATATAAAAATAACCATTTCATAATATTAGGAACGTGCTTTAACAAGATTATTCACTGCCCGTTATAAGAAGTAGTTACTTCTGTCGGTCAGTCCCGCGATTGCCTTTCCAGTTTTATTATTAGTATATTATATCTTTAACAGTTTTAAATTTCGTACTGTCGGAAGGAAATATAAAGTATAGGTGATCCCGACTACGTTAACTCTCATTATTTAACTAATATTAATTTTATACAGTGCTTAAAAAATAACTGCCAAGCTACAAGGCGCGATCGCTTATATCAATAGCGCCTGCCTCGTACTGTAGTGGACTCTTCCCCTCACTCTGCTTGTCAAGTCCCCGAGTTGATCTACAGTATTTATAGAATGGCCTGATGGAGGGTAAAAGTACATTGAATCGTCCCTATAAATAAAACTATCATTGTATATTTTCTTATTACTTCCCTCCGAATATCTGAGGGAACATGGCTGCAGAATGTGATTTATTTGAAGAAGTCGTAATAGTTGATAAGTTTTTTGTTTGTAACATAAACCTTCATGAAATATTTCGTTAAACAATCATTCGTAATACAATATAAATAAAGAGGAACCAAAACAATTATTGGACAAAAAATAACTTTAATATATTTAAAAAATTACCAGTTCCTAGGAATTTCATCAGGAATATCATATATCAGTTTAGTAATTACTCATTACATTTATTTTTATTCTCATTTAAATTACTCCAAGTTACCAAGGTATAATTAGTATTGTATTACAATTATTTAAGATCACTTTTTTAAATATATCTAACGTAACAAGCATACGCTATAGAATTATCACAACACTTTATAACACAAATTCAATGTTTAACTAAAGAAAAACACATTTCAATGTATTTTATGTATTTTCAAAATTATTTAATTTGAATATACAAAATTGAAACGTGTCTCTTTACTGTGGTATATGTGTTATAAGACAAGTTTACTGATGGAACAGTGATGGTGTTTAACCCCAGTTACAACACCAGTGTATCCAATGGAAGGCACTTCAGTATAAACTGTACGTAGTAACCCAGGAGAGTTGAGTCAGCAGATTGTAAAGCGGGTAAACACGTACACTTGACTTTGTCTACTACGGTACATACTATCGTGATTCTGGTTTACACTGTTTATTCTATTTTGTCTTCCTGATGTCCTGACTACTTTGAATACGAAAAGTTATAACTTTTCATGTCTGAGTTTAAATTTAAAGTTTGGTGTGAGCAACAGTTGTATACGTATTAATAATAAATTAGAATAAAATAATTAATGTTTTTTGTTATTTTGATTATGGTAAATGTAATATACCATTAATTTCACTTAGAAAAAAATATATTAAGTCAAGTCATTCCTTTGTATCCGATCAACTTACTGGTCTCAACTGGTCCCGAGTATGTAAATTGTCCAAGTTTTAAAGTTTGAACTCTGACTGAGGACAATACAAATTGTTATAAACGTTTTGATTTCTAAAAACATATTTCTACTATCAGTTATTCTCGAATTTGCACACAATTATTTCTAACTGAAAAGCAGGGCAATAATGGCCTTTACTCCTAGACATCGCATACTCGTAAGATAGGTTATCGAATGATAATCCAACCTCCTGACCTATTTCAGAGTTACGTTTTAATGAGCTCAAATGATGTCAGTAAACATTGAGCTATTTTTAGCCGCTGTGGAATTATCCTTATGTGGAACGATTGAGCTTTTTAGATAACACACTAATAATATAATGAATAATAGGGGTCTACTTCATTTTGAAACGGAAGTTCCTATGTTGTTGATGCTCCGATCAAGATATGTATACGTACGCAGGTCTAAGAAGCTTATTTCGGGTCAAAACGTCTATATATTTGGCTATTGAAGTTTATTCAGGTTCAAAGTATTTCTGGTGCCATACTTGAATTTGTATAGAATGGCTATTTCTGTCAAATAACCACAATATGAATACACTCTGTGCGCATTAGAGATTACAGAGAAGGTTAAAATAAAAAGTGGTTTTAATTTTAAGCTTAGATAGTAACACCATAACTGAGTAATTGTTCATAGTAAAAATATTAACCACCAGACATTAGGATGGTGTTTGAATAAAAGTATATGTTAACTAATTTGACTTCTTACGAAGTTTGGTTCGAAACGAAATGATTTAATAATAAATCGAAAACTAAACATCTTTTGTGAACAATATTAGTGTCTTTTTAACTCCTTACAGAGAAAATTATAGACGTTTACTGTCATTTTATAAATAGAGGAGCAGATATATTGCTTAGTGTTTACAGAGATACTAAATGTTTCGATTGATTTGAAGCTCTAATAAAATTTAAACAGAATAGTTTTTTTAAATGTTGCTATCGAACAGTCGGATCGAATAAAGCGTCTTGAGTAAAGATTTAACTGGATTATTCATAATTAATTCTACAATAAAAATCCAATAGTGCAATTTCAACAAAAATAAAAATTGTAGTCTTGGAGTGTTTCTTTTAAAATTATTAAAAGAATTACAATAAAATAGAGCTTCTGCAATGTGTATACTATTAATTGTTATTTTGTAATAATTTAGTTTTTTCCTATAAATAGTTAAAATATAAAATACTATTTTATTAATACAAATAGTCTTTTTATACAAATTCAAATAAACATAAGAGGGTGGGATAATTTATATTTAGTGAAGTTTTATGAAATATAAATATAAATTAAGTTAAAGTATAACTCTGGGTAAGGAATAATTCGTTGGTATCAATTTGTACGAAAAAATAATATCAGTTTTAGTAATTAACAAAATGGTGCCATTACAAAGTACCTTTATACCGCAGAGTGCCGTACTTTCCTCTTTGTACCATAATTGTCTGCCATTTGACACTTGTCCAAGAAGTAGTTTAGAAGTATGACCTGTTTATGTAATACTGTGTATGGTCCCACTTGAATTGATGGATGTCCTTAGTTTTTGTTCAGTGGTATCTAACAAGTTTTAGCCAAACAGTATTGATAAATATTAAAATAATCTCCTTTTGGTCCCAGACAAACTTTAAATAGAGAAATTCGTCGTTGTTACTCGGAAAAGGATGGAAATTTGGTAAATGTGAATCTTAAAATTTCGACAAGACAATGAAATTGATTACTTTTCTTCCATCAAGCAGATTAATAACAGTCCAGAATCCAAATACCAATTTAAACTTTACAAACAAAAAGCTGGTTTTGGTTAAAATTTATACATAAATTTCCTTTAAGTAGGTCAAATGTTAATAATAACTTGTAGTCCCTATATTACTGCATAACAATTAAATGTTATTGATACTGTCAATTTACAAAGCAGGCAAAGGCCACCTGCAAAGCGAACCTGAGGGCTTCCATGTTGATACTGGTATATAATAATAATCTTTCTTTATTCCTCTAATTTTGTACATATATACATAAACATTTACAATATCAACCCGAAATACCACTCGTAACTACAAATAAAATCTTACATAATAAACACAAAGAATAACATTCACTGTTAAATTTCCAACAATAAATATAATAAAGAGGAATATCTTAGGCCTTACCTGATTGGAGGACACAATCTAAACTTATTTTAACGGCTGGAAGAATATTATTCAAATGAAATACCTAACCATCCTAAACTTGACTAGAGGTGAAATTGTAAAACTAATACCTTAAAAAACTCAGTATTACGTGTACATTTAAAGTACACTTACAGTGTCAGTAAATAACGCTATTAAAATACAATATTATAAGGGTAGCAAAATCATAAAGACATTAAATAAGTTGAGTTATGAATACAGATTGCAGCGACCTCCCCCCGCGCCAGCAGACGGAACAGCTGATAGATAAGCTCTGGCGGGGTAGGGAGGGGAGGTCGCTGACCTAGATTAATATTCAGGGACAACAATGCAAACCAATAAAAACTATGTCGTTAAAAAGTCTTCAGTGCGTGCGTGTTCGTGTGTGCGTGTGTTGAAGTCTTTACAATTAATTGTACTGTGTTTATTGTGATCTATATTATATGTAGTTGTGTTTGTGACAGTGAATAACTTATCGTGTAATTGGAATACTCTATCAAGGTATGCTACTATTTAAAACTTAACCTAGAAACTAACTTACTCGAATTCACTAGGATACAATAACACTGGTTTACACTTCTCTATTTAACGCGCAATAGTAAAGAAAACTTGCTCTACTTGTTCTATGATCATAATCCAATTCTTAATATATTTACTAAACACTTAACATTCCAGAAGGTATAATATAAAAAAAAATTTAGGTCATAGGTAACAAAATGTTTTTGTAAAATAAGTAAAATTGGCCTTTGTGACGGGGTAATCATCTGAGTTTCGTAATGTTTGTCTATAATATAATCTACTATTGTAGCATAATATATTACTGATTTCAATATTGATTTCACCTGGCTTATGTATTCGCGGATACATGACGTCATATTCAAATGAAGTGATTCATCCATCTTATCTGGAGTTTATTTTAATTGAAAGAATACTTCCAAGAACTGCAAGAGCAGAGATAGTACTAAATTAAAATACAATACAGTTTAGTTATTGCTTACGTGTTTACCAAATTAAAAAGTTTGTTTATTTAAATTGTAAATGGTTTACGTTATAAACAGAACTGTTATAATTCCTTGCTATGTATGCTATAAAATTTATGTTTATGTAGAAAAAGTGTCCTAGTACTGTTTGTTTGAAAATAAGAAGTTCTATCTCTCTTATAGTTTTTTGAAACAAGCCCAATGAGACGTCCTTTTTTAACAAATAAACCTTCTTTATTTTCAAAACTTTTACATAAGTCTCTCGCCTGATTATATTAGACTCTACCGTTTTGAATAGCAAATCATGTGATTATATCACATTATATAACTTTTAACGATAAAATTAAATTGCAATCCTTGTTATAATACAAATATATATAATTTAACAGCCGTTATTATATTGTCAAGTGACATGATGACATGGCAAACCATTTGTATTATATCAAGGATTTTAATTTAAAAGTGATTTGTAAGGTACCAGAAGGTTTCTCGAAAATTCAAATGTTCTACTGGATCTTTAGAACAAGCACACCAGTTACTTTAAAAAAAATCTAAATTTCCATTTGGACGAAATAAGAGATAAAAGTTTTGTTAAATTTTATGTTCAATATTGTAGATTGTATATTTCAGATTTACTGTTGTGTTTAACTATCCACATTATAAAATACTTTGTTGTACCCCTATTCATAAATTTGATTTCATAAATAATTTGTATAATTTGGATATATTATAAACTTTCCACAGAAGAATAAATTATAAAATAATTTTTTTCCTTTATTAAACATTTCCAGCTGACTCTCAAATTTATTATGTGTACTTTTTAATGTTACCAAAATTTTTTTTAATACATTTTTGTATTTTATATATATATATATATATATATATATATATACATATAAATGAATACCAAAGCTTAATATATACATTACGGAAAGGGGAGAGTTTGATCTTTGGGATTCATGATCGGTTAGGTTATGCAGATGTTTTGTTTAAGTATTCTTTTTGTATAAAACTCTGCCAAGATTCAGGTTTTAGCCCCTGTATTGTAATCTGTAATTAGTATTTAAAAAGGATTAAACATATATTTAGTCAGAAATCTAATATTGCGTTTACGCGTTTCGCTGTTACAACATCGTTGTTAAAGTGTACTAAAATCATAAACACGGACACATACACTAATACATACACAAACACAGATACGGACATTACATTTTACTTTTTTTATAACGGTGAAAAATATTCATACATAATTGATTTTAATATTAACTGAGTAGATTTTACGATAAAGGGCTGTGAAAATATTGTTATAATTGAAGAGCTATCATGAAAAATTGACATTTGTTGTCTGCCTAGCTTCAACTAAAATGTGTTATTGGTGAAGCAAGCGCGAAGAACCTTAAATAATTAAAATTTCAAAAAAGCTTTTATAGAAAATCTTAACAATTAAGTGGCTTCTAGTTTATATATATATATATATATATATATATATATATATATATATATATATATATATAAAACATTCATATATTCATCTAAATCCTAATCCTCCAACGAATACAATGTATATGAATACGAATACAGCTCTTGAATACTTTATTTAAATACTATTAGTCCAAAGGAGTGAATACTGTAGGTTTGAATTCGATTCTTCCAGAGATTTTGTATTAATAGCAAAAGTATTCGAATTAATTTTGAGGTATTCTAATATATGAATACCTGGCCGGGCTGTATTCGAATACTATTCGATTCTCCCATCACTAGTTTCTACAAGAGTGGGAAACGCCAGTTCTGGGAACCTGTATAAATAAACCGCACTGTATGGTCAGTAAGTTCAGTAGTGTCTGTAATTTATAAAGTAAACTGGAGCCTGGACTTGGAGCGCTGTGCAGATGTGCAAAGAGAATGTAATACAAAAGGATCGTTTCGATTCTGGAAACGTCCTGGAAATAAATATGACGTCACGTGCTCGCTTCATTACTTTTCTTACTATTTACTACGGGTTTTGTTCTGGCAAGTTTTGCTCTTTGCATTTATTATATCATTAAATTTTGGTTAGATGTTAACAATAAAAATATTAAGCACAAAGTAAATTATTAACAGTATATAATTGTATTAATTGATAGTTTATTCAATCAAATTGATTCATAAAATAAGGAATTTATACCTATCAACCATTTTGTAGAACGGTAAATAAATAAAAGAACTCCAAGTAATTAAACTGTTACAACATATAATAATAAATGGTTTGAGTAATTTTCTGAGCGTTAACGAAGCCGAGAATGAGAGAACTGGGAACAGTCTGTCTGTCTGTCTGTCTGTCTGCTGTGTGTATGTGACGTACGATATGTCGAAAACGAATTGACCTATATGATTAAAATTTGTAATAAACATTTTTTATATATGAGTAAAACTGTATTCTGTTATGGTTCATGTTACTCCATAGGGATTAGCTGAGCGTTTGTGAATATTTTTACGTTTATCTTAAGGGTAATCATGATGGTAACGAGGATGTAACATAATAATTAAATTTTGTAAACAAACCCTTTAATTTTATAAATAGACTCTTTAAATTCTTAAACAAACTCTTAAAGTTAGCAAACAAAAACATTAAATTTGTAAACAAATCCTGTATACCAATAACATGTGACATATTAGCACATGTAGCCTAATAATCCAAAAATACCCATCACAATTGTATGGTGACTTGGTGTGTATGTTCTTATTATTTAACGACTGGTACAAAACCCAATTTTATGAATAAAAAACGTGAATTTATCACGGGGAAAGATATCTCGAGAAAGCATCGTCTGTAGATTTGACATTATTTGGCATGAAACTTTATTTTGGCAAACACCAGAATGAGCTCTATGATTGCCCATGTTAAACCATGGAATTTGGCCAGGAGTCATTAAAGTTTATCAGTTAGTAGCTTGATACAATTTCTTTTTTTTTGCCCGGAGGATGTAAAATTTTCACTGCCGTATGGCAAACAACACCGGACGCCTACGTCTGGGGAATGTTGAAAGAAAAGATTTCCCGCGAGGACCCACCATCTACCTTTGTTCAACTCAAAGAAAAAAATAACCATATGTGTATTAGGAGAATGGAACAACCACTAGGCCTATTCATAAAAATAATGCAAAACTTACAAGAACGGTAGTACGAGTGTTGCCTCAGACTGAACGGGGGTCATATTGAACATGTTAATACCCGAGTTTAACCGATTTTGTTTTCTTTGATTTGTATTTATTGGAGAAATATATATTAATTTTAATGTGTTTACCATAATAAGATATTACCATTCCAGTACTGTTTATTTTGGCTAATACTGTATGTAATAAACATGGGTTACGTAGGAACGCAAGTCTACGTCAGTTAGATTTTAGCTGAATGGTTTTAATACAAAAAGAACAGTGTTTTACTGTTCAAATAGGGGTCGCTGGCAATTAAAAATAAAAACTTCCATTTCTAAGGATAAAAAAATGAAGGAGAAAGACAGGATAGCAGGAATAACACTACAGAGTGTGACAGAATGATATATTTACGTCCCGCGCCTCCACCTCACGTCATGATCGCTGACAGCGGACGTAAACCAGACTGACAGGTCTCACTGACAGCTCTGACATTTCGCCGAGAAACAAGTTTTTACAATCTCTCGAACTAGTTAGAAATACGCAGCTAAAGCTGTGTGTTTAATTTATTCCATAAAACTGTTGCAGAAAGAAGTGAATACGTGCGATATTGACTTTTCTTGTATGAGTGCAAGATTAATAGCTTCCCTTGGCAATTGTAAAAACCAAGTGACCAATCGTATTATAGTAAACATGATCATGTAGGTGGGAAGACAGAATAAGCGATTCTTCCGTTATCCCTCCGTTACGCTAATCTCTGAGATATCACATCAATCTTAAAATGATTAACGGAAAATGCATTAAAGCGATAGATTGACTTGTTGATCCTACACATAATAAACGAGTATTGAATACAAATTAGCGATAGGTTTTGATCAAAATTCCGATCACAGAATGATATATTTACGTCCCGCGCCTCCACCTCACGTCATGATCGCTGACAGCGGACATACGCCAGACTGACAGGTCTCACTGACAGCTCTGACATTTCGCCGAGAAACAAGTTTTTACAATCTCTCGAACTAGTTAGAAATACGCAGCCAAAGCTGTGCTTGATGTGCGATGTTTAATTTATTCCATAAAACTGTTGCAGAAAGAAGTGAATACGTGCGATATTGACTTTTCTTGTATGTGTGCAAGATTAATAGCTTCCCTTGGCAATTGTTAAAAACCAAGTGACCAATCGTATTATAGTAAACATGATCATGTAGGTGGGAAGACAGAATAAGCGATTCTTCCGTTATCCCTCCGTTACGCTAATCTCTGAGATATCACATCAATCTTAAACTGATTAACGGGAAAATGCATTAAAGCGATAGATTGACTTGTTGATCCTACACATAATAAACGAGTATTGAATACAAATTAGCGATAGGTTTTGATCAAAATTCCGATCACAGAATGATATATTTACGTCCCGCGCCTCCACCTCACGTCATGATCGCTGACAGCGGACATACGCCAGACTGACAGGTCTCACTGACAGCTCTGACATTTCGCCGAGAAGAAACAAGTTTTTACAAAATCTCGAACTAGTTAGAAATACGCAGCCAAAGCTGTGCTTGATGTGCGATGTTTAATTTATTCCATAAAACTGTTGCAGAAAGAAGTGAATACGTGCGATATTGACTTTTCTTGTATGTGTGCAAGATTAATAGCTTCCCTTGGCAATTGTAAAAACCAAGTGACCAATCGTATTATAGTAAACATGATCATGTAGGTGGGAAGACAGAATTAGCGATTCTTCCGTTATCCCTCCGTTACGCTAATCTCTGAGATATCACATCAATCTTAAACTGATTAACGGAAAATGCATTAAAGCGATAGATTGACTTGTTGATCCTACACATAATAAACGAGTATTGAATACAAATTAGCGATAGGTTTTGATCAAAATTCCGATCACAGAATGATATATTTACGTCCCGCGCCTCCACCTCACGTCATGATCGCTTACAGCGGACATACGCCAGACTGACAGGTCTCACTGACAGCTCTGACATTTCGCCGAGAAACAAGTTTTTACAATCTCTCGAACTAGTTAGAAAATACGCAGCCAAAGCTGTGCTTGATGTGCGATGTTTAATTTATTCCATAAAACTGTTGCAGAAAGAAGTGAATACGTGCGATATTGACTTTTCTTGTATGTGTGCAAGATTAATAGCTTCCCTTGGCAATTGTAAAAACCAAGTGACCAATCGTATTATAGTAAACATGATCATGTAGGTGGGAAGACAGAATAAGCGATTCTTCCGTTATCCCTCCGTTACGCTAATCTCTGAGATATCACATCAATCTTAAACTGATTAACGGAAAATGCATTAAAGCGATAGATTGACTTGTTGATCCTACACATAATAAACCAGTATTGAATACAAATTAGCGATAGGTTTTGATCAAAATTCCGATCACAGAATGATATATTTACGTCCCGCGCCTCCACCTCACGTCATGATCGCTGACAGCGGACATACGCCAGACTGACAGGTCTCACTGACAGCTCTGACATTTCGCCGAGAAACAAGTTATTACAATCTCTCGAACTAGTTAGAAATACGCAGCCAAAGCTGTGCTTGATGTGCGATGTTTAATTTATTCCATAAAACTGTTGCAGAAAGAAGTGAATACGTGCGATATTGACTTTTCTTGTATGTGTGCAAGATTAATAGCTTCCCTTGGCAATTGTAAAAACCAAGTGACCAATCGTATTATAGTAAACATGATCATGTAGGTGGGAAGACAGAATAAGCGATTCTTCCGTTATCCCTCCGTTACGCTAATCTCTGAGATATCACATCAATCTTAAACTGATTAACGGAAAATGCATTAAAGCGATAGATTGACTTGTTGATCCTACACATAATAAACGAGTATTGAATACAAATTAGCGATAGGTTTTGATCAAAATTCCGATCACCGTTACGCTCTCGCATAAGATTTTCTGTCTGAAAATGTACAAAACTCGTACTAAATGACACGGGAGTTTTAAATATTTAAACAGTTTTAAACACGATACGAATTTTACCTATTCTCATTCGATACATGGAGTAACTATCGTCTTGAATCATTAAGGAAAAACATATGGAAATGTGTTCCCCATCGGGGAAGTGTCTCGTGATCTGGGACTCCTCACTCTTGCGGATCGCAGATTCTCCGCTGACGTTGTTCTGCTGTCAAAGATCCTTAACGGCAAGATCGACTGTCCCGATATGCTGAGCCAAATCCTCTTCAGGATCCCTTCAGCCACTCGCTCCAGAGACCTGTTCGCTAGGCAGCAACATCGCACCAACCACGCAGCAAACAATACGATGTACCGACTTCAGAGTTCTGGTAATAGCGTCGCCGACATCGTTGACTTTTTGTGGACAGTATATACCAGTGCTCAAGAGGAGGGATCGCCGGTCTGCATGGAGTTATCTGCCTAGGAGTTGCACAATGAGGGAAGACACTCGTTCTTATACTTTACCTGTACGTCTCTCATTGCTGTTATTTATATATTGTGTCTTGTTAATTCCTGTCTATTCTTGTTTATTCATGGTTTTATTCTCATTGTTTCGTGCTAATTTATTGCTGTTATTGTTCGTTGTTTTCCATAGTTCAAATCACGGTACACTAATATTTAATTACGTTATTGTCATTCATAGTTTATATCCGTTTCGTCACTTAAATAGTTTATTAATCGTTATTGCTCTATTTGTCACTGTGGTTGTTTACTTTCATTGTTTAATTGTTGTTCAAAACTGTAAAAATGGAGATGTCCGTTGAAATGTAAAATAAAATAAAATACATAACAGGTACTAAAAGTTGTTTGGTTATAAATTGTATGTTATTTTTTTTACTTAACGGAGATAAATATTTTGCTCCAATGCTAATGACCACTGTATTGAAAACTCTAATATTGAATCAAGCTGGATAATTAACTTGTCCATGAATACTATATTCATACCAAGTTCAGTTCGAATCAATCGATCAATCAATCAACTAAAGTTGTTATCTTTTAACTCGCATTGCTGGTATCTATATTCATACTATATACGATATTTTAAGTAATGTACCACTCTCATGTTGAGAGATAATAATATAAGTATAAGTACCCAAATTAGTGCAAAATTCTGAATATTTGAGAACACATATTTTTGTCACTTTAGTTACTCTCTACTGAAACGTTAAATAATCGCCATCATTAAAAGTTAAGAAACATAAACAATTGCAATAATAAAAAAGTTATAATGCTTTATATTTTTTAAATTTGATTTATATGTAGTGTTTATTTTTTGAGGATTTATTAAACTAAATTCACAAAAGATTGACATTTTTAATCTTCCTCAGAGGCCAAGACGTAGAGAAAAAATTAACAAATTATTTTTTTTAAACGATGTTTATTTGTTATTTTTCATCAATGCTGTTGTTTATGGGTAAACATTATACCTTAGGTTTGAATACCAGAAGAAGTGAATTTAGACCAATTCTGAAAACGGGGGGTTTAAGATTTTCTTAATATAATGAATCCTTAACAAATTGATCCTACAATTTAAATTACATATTTAATAAAACTGATCGTTTTGAGATATTACTCAATTTTTCCCTTCTAATGGTAAAGCACCGATTTCTTATCAAGCTTTTAACAAACCTGATACAAGTCACATTAGAAGATATAGAGGTTCGGTTAGTTATATAACTGCATTTAAAGCTCATACGTAGCTTATAGGGCGTCAATAAGAACCTAATTTTGTTTCTTGTTAATAGACAGCTTGACCCAAGCTGTGTTATATATGTCCTGATTGAATCAGTCAATATAATTGTTACAGTCTTTGTTTGCTTTTTACTTCACTGTTTTGTACTATTTTAGGTTCTAAGAAATTTAAAGAAATTAAGCAAATAAATGTGCACTTAGAAATTGAATAAATCTCATTAAAGGTGTCAATGAAGTTAGAAAGAATGATGTGATTCGTAAGTATATCATTTATATAATCTTGGAGATTGTTTGAATGTTCTCTAAGTTTATTTCTGTATACAAAATGAAAGCTGTAAAACTGCATCTTCTCTGCGCGGAACCTGTGGCTTGAGAGCAGCTGGCGGCGAGTGTCTCACTATGTGTCTTATACTCTTTTAGTAGCAGATACGATTTAGGTAACATTTATATAAAACAGTAAATTAAATATTATTTCTGAACTCTAAGAATATAAACAATAACTTTTACACTAAACTACGAAATTTTCCTTAACTTTGTTAATTTGGGTAGAGAAATGTAATTTATCAGTGAACTCTCAGATGTAAATATTACTAATCAAATTTATCGATTGATTTTCCAAATAATTTAATAATTTTGGTCATAGGTGCAAAGTCTATTATGGATTCATCGTTTCCTATGCACTGAAATCGAGTGCCCATTTCTTTAGTGCCTGTTTGAGTAGTGGTGACGTGGGAATATGCTATATGTAATCAGGTAATATAATGTTTACCGTGTTTAACCATTATGCAAGTATGTAAGATCATGAGATTACAATGCGTAGGCACAGAGAATGTATTTTCATATGATGAAGGTTACGATGTATAGCTACCATGCAAATATGTAATATGACGGGGTTAGAATGTGAAAGCGCTATGTCATCAGGTGATATAAAGTTTACTCTGGTCGACCATTACGCGAGTATGTAATAGCATGAGATTACAATGTGTTGCCACTGTGACTTTAGGTATTATGATGGAAGTTAAAATGTGTGACTACTATGCAATTAGGAAATACGAAGCTTACGTTTGTTTAACCCACTATGTAATATCAGTTATGTAATATCATGAGGTTACAGTGTGTAGTTTATCATGTAATTACATAATACAATAGGATTACAATGTGAAAATTCTATGAAATGAAATTAAGTAATATGATGTGATTACAATGTGTAGTCACTATTCTATTCTGTAGGTAATATCAAGAGGTTACAGTGTGTAGTTATCATGCAATTAGATAATACGACAGGATTACAACGTGAAACTTCTATGAAATTAAGTAATATGATGTGATTACAATGTGTAGACACTATTCTATTCTGTAGGTTATTAAAGGAGTTTACCTTGTAATTTATTATTAAGAGCGAGTGACAGGTCGCGTGATCTTGTAACAGCCGCTTATCTTTCACATCCGATACCCAAAACCCCGTGGGTAAGGTGCACGCGTTACAAGTAATTCAGTAGTGCTCCAGAATCCCCTTGGAGATAAAATTAACTGTTGCCAATTTTACGACCATTTCTAGCAAAAGTAGAGCTGATTTTAAAGTTATTATAAAGATTTTATAAGTTTTATACAGAAACAATTACGAATTACGTCTTTGCGTAGGGTAAAAGTTGTGAAGGTTGAAATGAAAGCGAAATGGTTTAAAGTTGCAGAACTTTAACACAAAATATTATATTGTGATATACATACGTGGATTGTACACGAAAAGCTCCATTTTGCCGCCGAGAGGTTTTATGTCCTAAAAAGCCTGTTTGACATATGAAAAGCATTAATTTAACTCCGTGCGCGTCTATATTAGATTGTAAATGAGAGACAGATAGACATGAAGAGCAAAATTTTGTACAGTATTTTGAGCTCGATGTGCAGATTATAGAAAGTTAGCGGACATTTTATGAGATTATCAGTAAATGTTTCATTTAAATTTGAAAAAGGGATCCTCGGTATTTTATTGGGATGCTTTTATTTTGTTCTGCCAGTAAAATATAGTACTTAGAATATTTATTATGTAATGAAATATATACATCGTGTTTTAAAGAATTTGACTTAAAATGTTTTTTTCCACTCCCGCAGTGCATAAGTTAAGTACGATAGAACTGAAATACATATAATTGAAAAAAGAAATACATTAAATCAATTTTAAGCACAAAAAAAAAAATCTTGAACCTAATTATTTATGTGTGTTGCCTGTAAAAATTAACTAATCATTTAAATTTTTGGTTACGTAAGTAATGGAAAACCTGACAATTTAGTTATCCGTATATGTGTATGATTATCCAACCAGCAGCTTGTTGCCTTCACATGGATGAATTCGTATATGGCGTTGATTCAAGGTCAACATATATCTGACTGATAATGGTAGGGTCTGAAGTTCGATTATTCCACTAGGGCCCAGAAATGAATTTAAATATGTCATAAGTGGATAAAGTTGGAAAATAAACTAACATATCTAAACATGGTTGTCAAGGTTGTAAACAGCATAACAAGTTTATACGCACCCAGGCTTAGGCTCAGCGTGGAAATCTTTCCGTTTCGGTATACGGCTACATAAGAAAAAAGCCTAATACAAAATGTTAATTCAACAGGTCAGTTTATAATTGAAGATATCGTGCGGAGAGACAAACAAACAGAAAAAAAATAATGTTGGTTACGACCACTTAGTCACTAACGTACTATCAATAATGCATGATAGTGCAAGAACAAAAAAATATAGTATGTAGAACATGTAATGGGTGTGAGTGACATAGTCATGAAGTTGAATATGTCAGATACCTTAATTTTATAATTTATTTATAAAAGTCAGATTTCGATTGATTGTACTTTATTATGCCTTTAAAAGTTTTTAAACCTCTCAATCCAATTAAAAGTTAGCGGGCCGTTCGCATTGTGAAATCTGGACCAATCGTGTTGTTATAGGATATATAATAAAACAGTTGTAATATATACTAATTTTATTAATTTTTTAATATACTTCAAAAATAAAACTACCCTACATTTTCCTCTAAGAAATATATTTTATAAATACTACTCAAATTGCACCAGGCAAGTCTTTTTTTGGTGTTATATGTATAAGAAATTAATGGTATAAAACTGTAGAAACATGTTCTAATGTTTAGAGAACGCATTAGATTCGTATTAAAAAAAAAACAAACATACTGATATGAGAATGTATTCGCTGTAGAGTAATGAGGGAGTATTTCACCCTGCGTGTTACACTTGTAGTTATACCACCGGGGATGACTGTATCTCAGTTGTTATTAAGTGTTTCAGTAAACAAACAGACTGATAAGGAAATGTATTGGCTGGAGAGTAATGTGGGAGTATTTCACCTTGCGTGTTTCACTTGTAGTTATACCCCCGGGGAGACTGTAATCAGTTGTTATTAAGTGTTTCAGTAAACAAACAGACTGATAAGGAAATGTGTTTGGCTGGAGAGTAAAGTGGCAGTATATCACCTTTTTTGTTACACTTTGTAGTTTATACCACCGGGGAGGACTGTGTCAGTCTTTATAAATTGTTTCAGTAAACAAACAGACTGATAAGGAAATGTGTTGGCTGGAGAGTAATGTGGCAGTATATTACCTTGATGCGTGTTACACTTGTAGTTATACCACCGGGGGGACTGTAATCAGTCGTTATAAATTGTTTCAGTAAACGAACAGACTGGTAAGGAGAGGTATTGGGCTATAGAGTAATGTGGCAGTATATCACTGTGCGTGTTTCACTTGTGGTTGTACCGCTGGAGAGACGTATAGCACAGGCGTACAATGCCCAATTTTTTTGGTGGGGGAGAGAGGGGGATTCACACAAACATATTACAATTTCGACAAAATTTGAATGACAAGGTTTTTCTTGCAAAAATAATTGTAATATACGATCATAAGTATTTGAAAGTACTAACTAACTTATCATAACTGAGTAGTAATACTAAACTTAATGTTGTGTGTCATAAAGCTTTCGTACTTGATTTGTTTATTTTAACTTAGTTTGTAATTATGTGTTAGGTCACTTTTTTACATGAAGTAGAGATCAGATTGCAGATCTTGAAACGTAATGTTACTGGTTTTTTGTATTACTTTGCAACTGTCCGGTCCCGTTTAGTCTAAGTGTTTTCAAGGATTAATATTACTCAACCATTACTACTAGATATATTGCTATTATATTTATTATTTATTACAATTTTAGTAGTGTATAAATAATTAGTCAATATATTAATTTAAAAAATTTATGTAGTCTCACTCGTTTTCAGGACACTGTAGAAGCACAATTTTCTATTTTTACACAATCTCTTGACATTAAAACAAGACATCTTGCTCAGTACAGCGATCACTTCCTGGATGTAGCAGATGACTCGACTTTTACTTCCGGATACTAAAAAATTTGCAAATGGTTTTTGGATCTAGACACTGGGCATTCATTGTATGTGAAGCAAAATAATGTTCCTTGAAGGATGGAGACAATATAGTGGTATACGTACACACATACTCGTAAGTTTTCGCTATAAAGGAAAGAGTGGACACACGGAAATAAAAAGAGACGAAGAAAGAATCAAAAATGTAAAACCACGTATGTAACACGTATTTTTGCAACATGGTTAACAAATGTAGTTAGGTCGTTTGAGGAACGTAATATCTCTCTGTATGATTCACGGGGAATTTGTAACCCAG
>NW_025780978.1:0-45179 GCF_021130785.1 Homalodisca vitripennis | reverse complement strand
TTTGAACTACAAAAATTTATTGAATATTGTATTATATTTGTGCTTGTTAATAAACATTACCTTCTATAGCAGATTTCCATGTTAGTAAGCTCAAAACACCATTAAAATTGTTTGTAAATACTTAACTGTGTTGGTACTTCTCAAATAAACAGTTCGTATTTCACCACTAAAGAGCTTTGTATAATAGTAACAGAATACAGGAAAATTAGTTCTTTATGCTATTGATGGTAGACTGAATGTGAAATATTGTCTCAGTATTTTAACTACAACATCCAATTTTATTAACAACCCAATAGCTATCGAAATTGTTGTTTCGTTTGTATATTTGAATAACATGGAAACTGTTTAGGGTTTATTCATATCATAAAGTGAGTTAACCTAAGAGAACATTCACATTTTAAAATGTCATTCATTAGGTTTTTATTTATCCTAGTGTACGATATTTTTCTCAATGGGATAAAGACTAGTATCTTGTTTTACTATCATTAGTACAGTTGATTTGCTGTCAACTAATCCTTTTTTAAGGAAAAAGTGCCGAGTTCACATAGAGAAGACGGGAAGGAAACCGTTAAGGATCGACATTGATATTAACTATCCAAGATAGTAAATAAATTACACTCAGGAGAAAATTGTAATAAAATTATTTGTAACCTAAAAAAAATAATTCAATACATAGATGGAAAACATTAATGTTAATGATCCAATATATAGAGCGAAGATTAAAAACCCAAATAAAATTGTACATAGCACATTCATAGTTTTTACAATATAATTAGTAGTCTTGCATATATACTTGATCTGTATAACATATGATTCAACCAACATCAAAATCTTTTTTTAAAAAATAGACCTCTCTATATATAAGTCTCTTTTTTTCTCTCATTTACAGAATATATATTAAAATTTTGGTACAAAAACTATATCTCAAAATAAATAGTTTTGATCATTGTCTTGATACCTAATTTTTAATTAGAATCCAAATTGTATGTTACATGTCAGTTTTGACTTGAGCGAGAAGAATAAAAATTATTAGTGAGTAAGGGAAAGAATGATTAAAGACACTTAAAAAGTATCAGACTTTACAAATCTGTAATAACCATTAATTAGAATAATTTTTATTAAATATCTATTTAAAATTTTTTTATGTTTTTATATATTTTTCTATTTTATTCTGGGATGAATGTACCAGGTTAACTTAATGAAGAAGGAAAGTTGGGAAATGTCCTTTTATAATATACGGTTTATACTTAGCTGCATGAATATCTATTGCTCACTGTTTATTGACTTCCAATGTATCATCATACAACATTAACATAGAAACTGTGATACATTATGGTTAGGCAATCAGTAGGGTTTGTTGCAAGCGTTAGTCGTTTAAATTTAACGATCTGGCTTGTTCCGTCTATACTAAAGATAATTGCAGGTGGATCATTAAATAATGGCCAATAGCAATCAACACAAATGGTCAGTTCGTAGTTACAAAACTACAATACAGAAGGAAATGTGCTTCTGAGAAAGTTATACAGCTGTAAACGCTTTCAAAGTTCAGGTATCACAGTTCCATAAAATAGTAATGAAAAGTACAATAAAAGACTATTTCCATATTGAAGCTTTGTTTAAAAGTTTTGTGAATATAAATGATGAGATATTCTAACTTTTTTTTCAAAGTTTTCTGTTTTCCTCATTGGCTCCTCTGGTTTTTGCGAAAGTCTCTGAAAAAATACCTTTCAGAAAAATAATAATAAAATATTTTTCTCCTTATTTTGAAATGTCAGGACTTTGTAGATTCTGTTAGTTTCACCATTATCGCTGTGATGTAAATGTTAGGATCAAATAAAAAAATATTCCATCACTAAGAACTAAATTATCTTACTAATTTTTCACAGCATTATCAGAATTTGCATTAACAAATGTAAAAAGTGACTAACAACGTAGTGACCGATTCCAATATATTCCAGTCCCGTTATGTTAAATTTTAATAAAAACGGACTATTTTTGTAATTTTGTAGTACTTTTTACCTATTTTTGGCAGTTTTATAAGGGTTTGTATGTTCTAGAAAATACTCTATACCTTTGTTTATTGTTTTTTATTGCCGATGGAAGGTTTGAAAAGATAATAGGACATTTGCCATCGCTATATGTTACAAAAAAGTAACACACTACATTTTGAAATAAATCCCAATGTATTACAATATAAAAAAACATATAAAAATGGACTTCCAATCAAAGTTAAAAATTACTAAAAAGTGATTACTTAAAGTACTGCATGAACTCTAGACGGGAGAAAACGAACTAAAGTGATGAAATGAATTCCTGCGCGATGATATATTTGACAGGTATTACTTAATTATTCATATTTTGAGTGGCACTTCATTGTTCTAGTATTTTAATGCATTTAGGTTTATTTAACTTGGAGAAGAGGGTAGATTTCAATCCTCAAAACGTAGTGTTATTATGGTTTATAACATATAACACTGGCAAATGTTCTAAATAGTTTTACCGTTTTAAAAGATTCTCTGATTCTCCCGGCCAAATCCCTTCCTATAATATTTATTTTTTTAATTCTGGGTCGTACAGCCTTCGGGCCTTCCAATAATACATGATCAGCATTTTTGTCCATATTAGTTCTTGAGATAAGATATTTTATTCACTTTTAACATATTTCTTAATATATACGGCTCTAGAACCTATTTCGCAAGCACTTGTACTTTTATAAAACTCAGGACTCTTGTGGTAAAATACAGTAGGCCTACCACTATTACATAAAATGATAATCGTCAAAGTGATTAAAATTATGTGTCTACATGCGATAGTAACGGATCCAGAAAGAATTTATATCCATTGTGTAGAAGGCTCTTTAATAAGGTTTATGTTCTAGGTAGGTTTTAAACACTGATAATCCACCTTGTAAAAATTATGTTTTTGTAATAATATAAGAAAAAACTAAAATTATTGTTATTTATATTAATATCTTTCTGGAATTTTATAGTCGCTCTTTTATTACTCTGTCGGTGCAGTCCGTTGGTCTTTTTCTATTACATTTGGCCTAGAGTTGTAACGTAATTACGTAATATTTGGTCAAAATTGAAGTTTTATTGTAATTTGAGTAAATATTTCTACAGAAAGCATTCACATGTTTGTAGCCTTTTCATTAATAAAACGATATTAAGGTTAATAGTTATCATGAGGAATTTTCTCTTCGGTTACGATTTAAAGTACAGTAATATACTTCTCCGCAGTTCAGGAAATTATTAAAACATGACTTTCAAATATGGTTACACGTAACAAAGTAAAATTAAAATTATAACAATTTGAGTGAAGAACTTAATTAATTACCTAATACAAAATGTGTTCATAGAAGGGAAATTGCAAAATAAGCTATTTATAGATACTTTAATTCTTAAAAGCAATTAAAGAATAATAGTCAGTTAATAGAAATGCAAAAGATGTCTAAGGTTCTGTAAGCTGTTACCTTTGAAAGGCAGTTTATAAATTCAATAGTTAGTTTTAAATATTGTAGAATAATTATTTGTTTGATAACTTTACGCCATAAAACCTAAGATATGAGGCAGACAAATTTAAGAAGTTTCAATAACTACGCGAAATTTTGCAGCCCTTAATTTATTTTATTTCATGTTAAAATTTTACGGCAACACTAAAAACTTTATTATTTGTTAAGACTACTTGTATAACTGTAAAAATTAAGGTTAGTAAAATATAGTTCAAATTATAAATAAAATGTATCATCACCCTAAAATAAATAAATTCGAATTTAAATCTGTTTACTTTAGTTTACTATTTTATATTTATCTTTAAACGCCAAATAACGCATTTCAAATACCGTGATAATTTTATCTATGTTCAATTTAACTTTTTTCAATTACCTTCTACAATACCAACTGTATAGAATCTTGTTCCCATCGAGACTATTTGATTGCCATTGTCAAGTTCCCTCTTAGATATCGTTATTCAATAGATAACTAATAGAAATTATTAAGTATGGAGCGATCAAAATATGTGAAATGTTGAAATATTTAATTTTTTTAAGCTCATACGAAATATAATTTGCTATACTTTAACTCATAAAGTATATTATTAGCAGATATATATGGTACAAGCTACGTGTAGGGGCTACAAAGACAGAAATATAAATATAAAATATTTATTTGTGTTATGTTATACAAAGGACAATAAATTGCACCAAAAACATTACATGATAATTTTTGTTTCCCTTATCATGTATTGTGGAGTAAAAATTATGTTATTATCCAATCTGCCTATTTTTGATGTTTAGTAAAACTATGTAGATAAAAAGGAGAATTTTGAGTAATTAGTATTAAGTACATATTCGACTGCCCTTAAACTATAGATTCTTATAGATACTTTGGTTAGTTCTCACCAGCTATGAACGATTATCGTTGGCTTTATATGTGAGGGCTAATATAATTACTTTGGCCTCCAAAATTACCACAAGCAATACATTACTATATCTACTATTGTATGTACTGCTACATGGCATATTGATAATATCGTATAGGATTGGTAGGAACCCTCCAAAACACTAAACTATTTCAATTTATTTATTCGTATTAGGTAAAAAAAATAGCTACACAGTGCATATACAATAGATGAAAAATTTTAAATAAGCCTACATATAAAGCGATAATACTTATGTTATGATCTTATTAATCCAAACAAGGAAGACAGTGTTACTTCAAATTTGATATTGCGTTTATGTCACAGGTAAGAGTTGCCAATCTGTTTATGTCAAAGAGGAATAGTACTATACCTACATTTTAACTACATCTTTTTTTTGGCAGTGCCGATGGCCGAAGCGGTCAAAGTCGTTGGACTTTGGGTCTGAGTTTAGAGATAGCGCAGATTCAGATCCTGTATGTGACCGTTTGCACTTTTTATCAGTGCACTCAACTTCGTACTGTATCGGACTCTCCCCCTTATTCTGTTTAATAAGATCCTCGCACAGGCCAGTGGCCCATGAGGACGGACAGAAGAAAGGCTTAAAAGGGAATCGGCCTTTCCTTTTATTAAAAAAAAATAGCCGTGTCTCTGAAATTGTGTCGTTGAAATTTTGACATGGTTTTGTACCATTTTAATAATATTATCACCAAAAATTTACATTTCAAACTGTGTTTATAATTACTAAATTTTAACAAATAGTTTTGTGTATAGTGGTATACTAGTGTATTATTATTCACGAGTTGTGATACAATGACTTTATTTAACACGATAGGATATTCATTCCATAACTAACCATCTGGTTATGACATTAGCCATGTGATATATTTTTCTCAGACGTATCCGTATATTATTATTTTAAGCTATCCCGTTGCATTCTGAATAAATATGACACAACTGGATTATAAACTATCACTAATATACTCACAGATAATATAGTTCGTGGTGGAGCCCTATAACTCTGGGCTCATCAATAAAGGCATTTTTCATTCATTCATGCAAAACAAGCTTCAGCGAGTTACGTTCAGTTCAAAGACACTCTTTGTGGCGTAATAAGAGTGCAGGGTGTACAAGATAAAAATTTCAATTCTGTCCATTTGTATTTAATTCACCTGCCGTCTTTCATAAGCATTACATATTTACGGTTTAATACCACTTCCATAAATATGTTCCGTGGAGCCGCTAGGCTATATGAAATAAATAACTGTTACCTCGCCGCTCCGATCCAAAGCAGAGTGAAGACGGATGTCGCCCTGAGGCTCTGAAGGAGCTGTACTTCAACCATTACCGTCTGGAAATATCCCATTCACTTCAGGCCTCAGGGGCAGAAATCTGTTTTAAGTTACAGCTCATTGTTTTATTTTGCCATGCTTTATAATAAGAGCACCGTTTAGAGGGTTAATGTGAGTTCGTAAAGGGCTTACTATTATACCGTCAACATCGCATTTTATGTTTAATCTATTAAAATTAATTCACTTTAAATCAATTTTCAGAACCATTTTAATGATAAAAACTTGTCATTATATTTACTGAATAATTTTAATATATTATACCCTATTTCACGCTAGTTGTATACTCGGTAACTATTATTATACATTATTCTGTTGTTTCGTGTACTTCACTCTCACATTTTAAATCAACAGTTGTACCAGGTTGAATGTTGTTTCATTTTTATGGTGGAGTTAAAACATAAAAAACCTAAGCCTAACACCGCAGCATTATAGAATTTTCTGAATAGAAGAACACCATCAGTTTTTAGTAGTATCAGAGTTCATGTACACTATGATGTAAATGCTTCCTTTATCAGAGATTTTCATTTTCACATTACATTAAATGTTTCTGTTTTTTATCAAATAATTTCTAAAGTGCTAAGATTATACAAAATTGTATGGTTAACTGGTCACTTTAAAATCAATCTGCAGTGTACTAAATATACTAGAGATTATTAACAAATAAATAATTAGCTTTCAAAAATATATGCAAAACACCATTTCATAAAGGGAATGTAGAATATGGGTTCGTGAAAACCAAAAACAAACAACAGCATCTGCGGTGAGGGGACGCCTTGTTGTCCAGTGTAAATATTTACTAAACGGTAGCTAAGAATGTTGCGCTAACATGGATTCCACTGGTTTTACGGCTATAAATAATTGTTATTTATACTTTCAATGCACATGGCGCTGCTATCTGGTTCAGTGAAATGTATCTCACAAATTATATACCGTCTATAATTGTTTACTATTGTAACTGTGATATATTATAAACAATAGCTCTCAAGTAATAGACGTGTTCCGAGTTAGCGAAAAAGAAAGGAGGCCTCGGAAGCGTGCCCCTCCCAAACTCGGAGCAAATCATAAAAAAAAAATAATCACATGCCACTAGTGGGAAGAGAGACAAAGAGAGACAAGATTTCGAGTAAATGATATATAATTAATAGGTGGCAAACATTTTCCATGCAAAAATACAATTACTTCAGCACCACGGTGCACCGCGTAACTTAATAACGAAATAACAACAATCAATAGAATTCCAATAAAGACAATAACATAATAAATAGAAACAAATAACATAATAAATAAATAATATAATATACTAAATAACATAATATCAGGTACGGCAGTAGTAAATCTAAAAATTTTAACAGGTAATTTTTTTATGAACTGAGGGGAGGGAAAAGGTTGTAGAATTTCTAGGCCACTAATTTTAAAAAGTAATTTGGTTTCAAGTTTGTAGCCGAAAATTAAAAAAAAATATTTAAAGCCAATTTTCGAAGGAGGGGGGGGGCTTAGTTGCCTCCACGAATCCGAATTAAAGATGAAATCCCTCCCCTTCAGTTCATGTAACTAAACTAAATAATACTGGCTAATATACTGGCCCTCCTCCAGATCTAACATCTGGCAGCGCTCCATACAAGCCTATCCCTCTCAAGGGGTATAATGAAGTAAAAAACATTTTGATCCAACCTTGTTCCAGAAGAAATTAATGGGAGCACTACACTCTGGTTGGATGCCGGTCCAATAGCGCTGGCAGGGGCGCGGGCATTCAGTTGGTTTCAGTGCTGTGGGCAGACTCGCCGCATCAGTCCCGCTGACGGCACTCACGGGGACCCTGTAGAATCCCAACATAACCAGTAGAAATTCAGATCAACTTTACTACAACCCGAGTAATAATAAAAACTTAATTATGTTTGCCACAAAGTATAATAAAATATTTAAATTTAACAATTAAAAAAAATAACAATCTGTAACTAACAGTATCCTTTTAAGTATCAAAGACTATTTCCTAAAAATAACTCAAGACACCAAGTATTTTAAGATGCTACTACTTGGTGGACAATATTAAATATTACATAGGCTAGGGACAGCCATACTAAATGATTAAGCGTGATAACATTTACTTGTAACTATAATTCGCTGGATTTTAATCATTTATATTATAATAATTTACATTTTGCTATTAAATATTAATTGTAAGGTAGGCCTGATAATAATTATATAATTTACAAATAATAACAATACATTATTTCCCAAATAACAATAATTAAATAATAAAATCGAAATCATGAATGTTTTGGCCACCCAATTTTGCACGCAACACAAGACACGAGGTAACAAAAATTTGCAAAGTCTGTTACCGTCTCGCTTACACTAAAAAAATCAAAGTGTTGTACACGGAATAAATAATTTCCGTTCGCCGAACGGAATCAGTTAGAAAGCACTAGAGCAAAAATATAAAAAACTTAACTTGCATAGTAAATAAATTAAACAAATTTAGAACGTACGAAAGGACAGGATAGAACACTTTGCGACACGAACACGTACACGAGGAACACCAGTTACAAAATATATATAAATTACTTATAACTAATCTACGATAATATATGTCTGGTTGGGAGAGAAAAACCGCCAACTAAATAAGTAAAGAGAGTGAAAAAAGACAATTACCTGCCGAAAGTCGGTGAACAGCTGGTCGGTAAAACTAGTCAAGGTCAACCAGCTGACCTCAACCAGGCAGAAAATCAATACTCTGACGGAGTGACTCCCCCACCGACTGACAAGAGTGGCCGAGGTGGGCAAAATAATAGACAAAAATAAATTGTCCAAACTGAGCCCCGGCTCAACCTCCCCCACTAAAAAGGGTGCAAACCCCAAACAAAACCTCTCCCCCACTGAAAGAAGAACCAACAAGCTCTGGCACAGGAAACGGGAAGTCGAGAACCCTAACAGGAAACGAAGTCCTGAGCAGGAGGCAGACAAAACACGATCCTCCTGAAATATTGAGAGGCGCCTCTCTTGGAGAAAGAAGAAAATAGAAAGAGAGTTAAAAACGACACCACAGGGAAAAACCAGGGGAGATCAGTCCCCGGACACCCCCGCAGCCGCACCAGTATCCAGAGCATGACCAGAGGTATCACCACGGAAGGCCTTCAGATGAGAAAACGTGGGCCTTCCGCCACAACCTCCCCGATACGGGATCAACCAACTCAGCAGTAACTGGGGAGAGAAAACGAAGAATCCGGTGAGGACCTGTCCACCGATAGCAAAGTTTGGCTGCCCGTTTATCCACGGCCGAACTGACCGGATGGGCCTTACAAAAGACAAGATCCCCACCTGGAAGGGGTTAGCAATACGTCCCTTATTGAATTTTCTCCTCACCCTTTCCCTAGACTGTAGGAGCTTAACCCTGACTGCTTCCCAAGTGTCACTGACATTGGGAGTACCAGGCACTGGTAGAAGACTATCCAGACTCCAGAGATTAGACAAGGGATCAGAAGGAGGACGACTAAACATGACCTGGAAAGGCGTGGAATCATGACTTTCGTGAAGAGCAGAATTGAAGGCTAACTGAAGCCAGCTCAGGTTTTCATCCCAGGTAGTTTGTTTCTCAGCGTGATAAGCGATGAGGGCGGCTCTGAGATTGCGGTTGAACCGCTCAGCATGAGAAGGCTGGGGGTAGTAAGGAGATGTCGTAACATGTTTGATTCCATGCCCAAAACAGAAGCGATGAAACTCCCTCGACACGAATTGTGTGCCGTTGTCTGAGACGAAGGTGGCGGGCACTCCAAAATTCTGTAGGAGGCGGGACTTGAGTGCCTTGACGGTGAGCGACGCCGTGGCACTCCTAAGAGGAATCAACCAGCAAAACTTAGAGAAAGCATCCACAGCGACAAGCAGGGAGGAGTTCCCTGACTTGCTACGGGGAAAGGGTCCCACATAGTCAATGAACACTTTCTCAAGAGGCCGCTCCGCCACCTCGGAGGAAAGAAGTCCTAATTTGGTATTTTGTGCTGGTTTACTGACCGAGCAAAGATGACAAGCTCGTACTCTACCAGCAATGTCTCTGTCCATACTCTTCCAGATGAACTTATCTCTGATTTTAGCGATGGTCTTGTGAATACCTAAATTACCGCCCACGGGAGAAACATGAAAGTAGGAAAAGACCATCGGTATGAGGGCACTCGGCAGAACAATCTTGGGACCACCTCCGCGTCGGGCACGACAGCAGAGGACACCCTTGGACAAGAAGTAAGGAGAGTGGGCTTCTCCCTCCTGGAGCTCACCAATGATGTTTGACAACTCGGGGTCTTGAAGTTGGTGAGAGCCAAAACTCTCAAAGGCAGCAGGGAAATCCAACATCACAGTCCCACACAACGGTGCTTGAGAATCAACAGGATCGCTGGGTAGATGATACATTCTAGAAAGAGCATCGGCGACGACGTTTTGGGTACCGCGAATGTGCTGCACCCTGAATTTAAAGGCCGCAATTTTGACAACCCAGCGACCAATCTTCCCGAGTTGTCGAGGATGGGCCAATAGCCAGGAAAGAGCCTGATTGTCAGTTTCCAGCAGAAATTCGGAATGCTCTAGGAACCTCCGAAACTTATCCATGCCGAAAACGACCGCCAGACACTCCAGCTCATAAATAGAAGATTTCTTTTCCTGAAGGGTCAAAGTCCTAGATGCAAAAGCTATAGGTTGCCGAGCACCGTCGAATTCTTGAGAAAGCACAGCTCCTACAGCACAGGATGAGGAGTCAGTCTGCAAGATGAAGGGCCTACTAAAGTCCGGTATTCGCAGCACAGGAGGTTGGATAATGGCCTCCCTAAGCAGTTGAAAAGCACGTTCTTGATCTTCACCCCAAACGAACTTTGCGTCTTTCCTTCTTAAGGCGTTCAGAGGGGCGGCCACCTCGGCAAAGTCAGGAATAAACCTACGGTTAGAAATTAACCATGCCTATGAATCTGGCAACACCCTTGGCATCCTTCGGAGGAGGGAAATCCCGAATGCCTTGGGTCCTGGCAGGGTCTATAGATACACCCCTAGACGACACGAGGTGACCGAGAAAGAAACGATATTTCAGACTGGGCGTAAGACACCTTCTCCGGATTGACTGTAAGGCCAGCCCTACCCAACCTAACCAATACCTCCTCAAGATGTTTAACGTGTTCCGTGAAAGACTCACTGTAGACCAGAAGGTCATCAAGATAATTAAAAGACATACCTGAACTTCACATCGTGGAAGATGGAGTCAAGCAACCTAGTTAACGTTTGGGCCCCCACAGCTAGCCCCATAGGCACAGATCGGTACTGATACAAATTCCACGGAACACAGAAGGCCGTGAGAGGACGTGATTCCTTCTTCAACGGAATCTGATGATATGCTTGGTTCAAATCAAATATAGTGAAAAATTTGGCCTTACCGAACCAATCAAAAGCAGAATGGAGATCGGGGAGAGGCACTGAGTCTATTTCAATTTTGGCATTAAGTTTTCTTAGGTCAACCACCATACGATGTTTTCCATTAGGCTTTGGAACCAAGAACGCTGGACTGGCATACGATGAGTTTGAGGGCTCAATAACTCCTTGATCCAAGAGATCCTTGATGATACCACGCATAACCTCCATCTTTGGGGGAGCCAACTTGTATGGGTGGGAGCGTACTGGCTGAGTGTCAGTCAGACGAATTTCATATTCAATAAGATGGGTAGAACCGAGCTTGGGTGTGAGGACCTCCGGAAATCTTGAGCAAAGCTCACGGAGAACCCCAGCTTGCTCCTCATCCAAGTGACCGAACGGGTCCTCAGGGGCAGAACCTTCCTCACACTCCACCTCACCAACCTGCGGTGTCGATTTGAAATTATCGGAAAAGGGGACTGACACTCGCCGATTGAATTTGAAATAAGACTGGCCCGCCTGAAGATCCAGCACCAAACCAGTCTTTTGAATAAAATCCGCCCCCAAAATACAGTCCATGCTCAGGTCCTGGGCCACAAGGAAGCTCCACACCCATGAAAAACATTCAACCTTAAACTTGATTGAAGCCTTCCTCGAAATTGGAAGAGGGGAATTAGAAGCAGTCCAGCAAGTTAAAGAAGACTCCTCGGTGTGCTTCACCAAACCTAACCTTGAAATGGCTTCAAAAAGACGGGAAGAGATGAGGCTACAGGCTGACCCGGAATCAACTAGGGCCTTATGCACTGAGTCTCCCACTAAGATATTGATATAAGGGCACACCGAAGATGCTGTCCTAAGCCGCAGGTTTCTCCTTTTCTGCTAGGCTCATAGTGTCCAAACTATTAATCAAATTTTTCGCACAGGTACTATTTTTTTGAAATTTTTTCTTAGACCTCGGGGGAACTTCAGAGAAAAAACCCCCTTTGATCTAGTTTTTTGGACCAGTGCGATATCTCCTAGGACACTCCCGACGAGTATGACCTCGTTCACCACAGGCATAGCAGATGGGTGTATGAAGCCCACCAGAGTGATGTGGCCCATCCACGGGATTCTGTACGGCCGTGACAGCCCTGGAGGGCTGGATGGAACGATGATTGTTCCTCTCCGCCCTCTGCCGGTCAGCAAACTGCACGCTGCGCGAAGCAATGCACAGACGGTCCAGTTCAGAAAAGGTGGAAGGGCGACCAGCAAAAACTAGACGGGACCTCTCTTCAGGATTGAGACCCTCAAGAATGGTGGTGACCACAGTACTTTCGGGGATATTGAGCCTTAACACCCTATCAGTGTCCCTCACCTCGGGCACAAACTTTGCCAAACTCTCTCCGTTGCCCTGAGGCCTAAAGAATTTCTCCACACGGAGACGTTCCCTCAACTGACCAGGAACAAAGAAATCCAATGCCTCCCTATGAAAATCATCCAGGGTACCACCCCTCTGGAGAACTCGAACCAGACAGTCACCCAAAGGTGGCCTACAAAACGGAGAGATGACATGCAGGAAGCTCGCTCCCTGAAGACCAGGCAAGTCATGCAGTCGCAGGATCTCAGAAAGAAACCGCAGCAAGGCTTCAGTATCTAGACCATCCACCGTTGGTAGTCGCTGCAGCAACGGGGTAAGTGGGTTTGGAAGCTTGTGATACTAAACAAAGGATCCCGTCATCACAGCTCCCAGTCCTCCAGATCCAGCAGGCAGGGTCCCGTCCACACCAGACACCCCGACGCCACGCCCACATCAAAGTCTGCAACAACTGACCCAGGGATCTGGCATTCACCCTTAACAGCCGCAGCAGAGTCAACCGCAGACAAGGTTTTTTCAGGAGCCTTTGCTCCCTCGTCCCTCTCGAGTACAGTCAGCTGTCCACCAAGGTGATGCGTTCCTCCAACCACTCCCTATCACCAGAACTGGTAAGCTTGGATCTAAGTAGCGACAGCCTCATATGTAGATGGGTAAGCCGGGACAAATACCTAGCCCTCTCTCGGCCAGTAGGCGGCGACTCCAACCAGTCCTCCTGACTATTTTCAAAAGTCTCCAACTTAGCCTCCAAAATAGGCCTCTGCTTCTGGAACGTCAAATCTCTAGGCCAGGTCGTGTCCAGTTCCATATTATCACGCAGTTGCTTCCGCATGGACTCGCAGTCGGAACCCGGATTAAGCCCACGAGCCAACAACTCAAAATGGAGATCCTCCTTCAGCAAGTATTCAGGCACCAGAGAGACAGGCATGATAACAAAGAGTAACAAAAAACTAACAAACAACACACTGACTCGAAGTCAACGACTAACAAAGCAATAACTAAGGCGACAAGTGAATAACTTAGTGAGGACAACACTCTCAGCAGGGTCCCCAGAATTCCTGCCGTCCACGAAACACGGCAGCGAATCCAAAATACCACAACAAAACACTACGCCGTACCAGAACAAAACCAGAAAAAAAACAATGAAGACAAGATATAACAAAAACACACAAGTAACAAGAATCCGAAAATAATAAACAAGTTTACACACTTCCTGTAGATCGGCGGAAAATAGCACAGCGAGACGGCACAGGCGCAGGAAGTCAACTAACAACTTCAACTCGTGCCTCTCACCACCAGTGGCAAAACAAAAACCCCGGGCCCGCAGAGGGTAAAAACACGTAACCACGCTCTGCTACCATTTTGTTCCGAGTTAGCGAAAAAGAAAGGAGGCCTCGGAAGCGTGCCCCTCCCAAACTCGGAGCAAATCATAAAAAAAATAATCACATGCCACTAGTGGGAAGAGAGACAAAGAGAGACAAGATTTCGAGTAAATGATATATAATTAATAGGTGGCAAACATTTCCATGCAAAATACAATTACTTCAGCACCACGGTGCACCGCGTAACTTAATAACGAAATAACAACAATCAATAGAATTCCAATAAAGACAATAACATAATAAATAGAAACAATAACATAATAAATAAATAATATAATATACTAAATAACATAATATCAGGTACGGCAGTAGTAAATCTAAAAATTTTAACAGGTAATTTTTTTATGAACTGAGGGGAGGGAAAAGGTTGTAGAATTTCTAGGCCCACTAATTTTAAAAAGTAATTTGGTTTCAAGTTTGTAGCCGAAAATTAAAAAAAAAATATTTAAAGCCAATTTTCGAAGGAGGCGGGGGGCTTAGTTGCCTCCACGAATCCGAATTAAAGATGAAATCCTCCCCTTCAGTTCATGTAACTAAACTAAATAATACTGGCTAATATACTGGCCCTCCTCCAGATCTAACATCTGGCAGCGCTCCATACAAGCCTATCCTCTCAAGGGGTATAAGAAGTAAAAAACATTTCTGATCCAACCTTGTTCCAGAAGAAATTAATGGGAGCACTACACTCTGGTTGGATGCCGGTCCAATAGCGCTGGCAGGGCGCGGGCATTCAGTTGGTTTCAGTGCTGTGGGCAGACTCGCCGCATCAGTCCCGCTGACGGCACTCACGGGGACCCTGTAGAATCCCAACATAACCAGTAGAAATTCAGATCAACTTTACTACAACCCGAGTAATAATAAAAACTTAATTATGTTTGCCACAAAGTATAATAAAATATTTAAATTTAACAATTAAAAAAAATAACAATCTGTAACTAACAGTACCTTTTAAGTATCAAAGACTATTTCCTAAAAATAACTCAAGACACCAAGTATTTTAAGATGCACTACTTGGTGACAATATTAAATATTACATAGGCTAGGACAGCCATACTAAATGATTAAGCGTGATAACATTTACTTGTAACTATAATTCGCTGGATTTTAATCATTATATTATAATAATTTACATTTTGCTATTAAATATTAATTGTAAGGTAGGCCTGATAATAATTATATAATTTACAAATAATAACAATACATTATTTCCCAAATAACAATAATTAAATAATAAAATCGAAATCATGAATGTTGCCACCCAATTTTGCACGCAACACAAGACACGAGGTAACAAAAATTTGCAAAGTCTGTACCGTCTCGCTTACACTAAAAAAATCAAAGTGTGTACACGGAATAAATAATTTCCGTTCGCCGAACGGATCAGTTAGAAAGCACTAGAGCAAAAATATAAAAACTTAACTTGCATAGTAAATAAATTAACAAATTTAGAACGTACGAAAGACAGGATAGAACACTTTGCGACACGAACACGTACACGAGGAACACCAGTTACAAAATATATATAAATTACTTATAACTAATCTACGATAATATATGTCTGGTTGGGAGAGAAAAACCGCCAACTAAATAAGTAAAGAGAGTGAAAAAGACAATTACCTGCCGAAAGTCGGTGAACAGCTGGTCGGTAAACTAGTCAAGGTCAACCAGCTGACCTCAACCAGGCAGAAAATCAATACTCTGACGGAGTGACTCCCCCACCGACTGACAAGAGTGGCCGAGGTGGGCAAAATAATAGACAAAAATAAATTGTCCAAAACTGAGCCCGGCTCAGACATAGATATAAATAATATATGGAAAGTTTTGAAACCGTGCTGTTAAAATTATTGGGGTTACAGGATACACGTAGGATAAATTAAATCTTAATTAAAACACTGTGTAACATGTTATTTTTTTAGCATACAAAATTAAATTTAAATTAAAAATATTCATTAGTAAAATTGAAAAATTAGAATAGGTTGCCCTGTAGTGTGCCCATACTTTCCCTTCTACTAACCTATATTCTAGTATGATTTCTTGGTTTCCCGATGTGTTTATTTTTCATGCCAAAAATTACTATAGTATTCCTACGACAAATCACCTTTCTATCCCAAATTATTCCTTGTAAGACTGCCACTCCTCCCCTGTACCCGGCGTGTCTAATATCCTTCCCTTAGAGATTTATATTTTCGAGTTCGGTTTTTGTTTATTTTTATTAGTAAAGCGATATTTGATTTTGTTTTCTAGTAATTATATGTATTGTGAAAGACTGTGCCCGTAATATATTTTAGTGTAAATTTTAGTTTTTTTTAATAATTTTTTTGTTTATGCAGATTGCAATTTGTTTTTAGTTGTATTTTCTTACCAGAATATTTTTATCATTTTATTTTATTTGTTGATTAAAACATTAATTTCGTACGAAAAGAGTCTTTAGTTTGTTTCATTTCATTTCAGAAACTTTCAAAACGAATACAAGAGGAGGTTAAACTACGGTAACCTTTTTTGTTTATCTATATACAAATACCACATTTAACTTTTTTTCTTCTTTTTTTTGTTTCCCGAAGTACAGATGGGGTGTAACATGTTATTTTTTTAGCATACAAAATTAAATTTAAATTAAAAATATTCATTAGTAAAATTGAAAAATTAGAACAGACAATTTTTTTTAATATTACGAATAACGACTTGAGTTTTAGAATTATCATAAAAAGGAGCGAAATAATTATTTTACTGACGATGAGTCAGACGCTACCTGGCAGGTCCGTGCCCGCACGGATATCGCCGCTTCCCCTCCGATCACGGCGAGAGGAGAAGGCTTCCCCACCCCCGCGATCGCGCGAACCTATATAATGACGGCCGATTGAAGACACAGGAGAGACAGTCAGTGACCGCGACAACGCCGACGACCGCTGCTCACCACGACTACTTCGACCCCTTTCCCCGACCCCGCTCGCTGAACGACTGTACATCACGACTCGACGCCCGCCGCCGATATCCAGCACCAGGTAAGGAACAACGACCCTGTTCCTTACTAAAGTGTTTTATCTCCGCCATCAACAATTCTTCCAAATTTTTTTTATGTGAAACAGAATTTAATATTTTATTTGTCATTTATGAAAATTAATCGATCTGAAATATATTAGTAATGTTTGATGGTTATAGATTTATTTTGATAAGATAATTGTTTGATTTTAAATATACTCTTAAAAATTTATTTGATATTTAAGGGTATCATTAAATTTAAATAGAATATATTTGACTTTCTCAATTTACTGAAACTTTAATTACTTTTTAAACTTGAATTACTAAAGTTATTCTTTTCTTCAATTTAACTTATATTTAGAATTTCAATTCCTCAGATTATTTTTTTTGTCATTTCGACTAAATTTTAAATACTGTATTAAAATTTTCCTTTCTAAATTTTTCAGATCTCGCATTTCTTTTCCTGGCGATCGATCTGACACCTCATCCCGAGTTTCCTTTACGAACTTTCCTACCAATTATCTCCTACCCGGAAAAAATTATAACAGTCGGGACTCGCCTTACCACTGCTTTCTTTCCGGCGATAGTACTGGCATCCTATACCCACGACTTCCTTTTATAAATACTTTCTTCCCACCGACCCCGTCCTCATAAACTAAATCTTATGTTCAATCGATGTAAATTTTTATATTAGGTATAAAGTTTTCTCGACCATCATTCTGTTGTCTGATTATTATCACATTTCTTGGCGAATCTCTAATCTACGCGGAAATATTTTTCTTTCTTATTGAAGTTCAATCTAATTTTCATTTTATTAATTATTTATATTTTTGTAAGTGATTATCTTTATTTTTCTCCTTTATCTATTTCGGGACTCGCAACCCTTTCTTTTTATTTTTGCGAACGTCCTGACACCCTCACCCCGATAACCTCCATCAAAATATTTATTTAACGATATTTTAGTTTATTTTTCTGGTGAACTGTGCAGATAGGGTGAGTGTTCAATTTTTCTTTGATATTCATAGAGCCCTAATATTTATAGTAATTTAGCTTAGTAGCCTTATTGCATAGTTTAAATCATTTACCTTTATCTTAGCTTGCATATGGTAGGGTAATTCTGCATGGTGTGTTATAAGTGATTACTTTGTTTTTTTTATTTTCCAAAATTATATGCCTGAGAAAGTAAACTTGATATTTTATTTTGGAGCTATACACTTGCCTACAGAATAAATACAGCATAGTATATTTTTATATTATAAATTCATCTAGCTTTTGCATCCCGTAGAAATATTTTTTTTGTTAATGGTTAGTGCTTGCTTTATGTATATAGTAGTTGCACTGTGATATTGGTGCATGGCTAATCCTTAATTTATAAGATTGTATATTTGCTATTGGTGTTATTTGAATATTGCTTTTGTTTGCCATTGCTATTCATATTTTGCTTTGATTTTGTATTTTGCTTCTACCGATTTTTGCATCATTATTTAACCGATTAATTATTCCAACCCCGGGCTCTTACAATAATTACTGTATACGACTCCCCGACCAAGTTATCAGTGGAGACTACTCAGCTTACTTGTAATTCCTCACTGACCGACGTATTAATAAACAATACAGTTGTTTTCGAAAATCGAACTCGCTTGAACAATAACTTTCCTAGAACAAGAAATTTTTATTTTCTGAGCAAGATTATTTTTTTTACTTCTTCAAAATTTTATTGGAGTTGACGTGATGAAGTAAGCCCAACGTTATTTTGGAAGTATCAATTCCTTCCGCAGGGCCCTCTGATTCGACTCCTAACAATAAATAATAGTTGTATGAAATTCTCCTGGAAATTTCTAACCCAGCTCGACTGGCTATCTGGCAAGTTGCGAATATTTTCGCTTGCCCCGAAAATAACATCGCAACTGCTTCAGCGATATAATATTTACACAAGTCGTAACTCATGTCTCAAAAGAAGAGCAACAGTAGCAACTATGGAAAAATATATTTGTATCCGATTTGATGATATACATTCTAAGTTGCTATTTTAAATCCACTTTTAATTTTTCAATTGGGGAACTCTGTTTTAGTGCTTATTTTAGACATATATCTTTCAATGCTGTGACTCACTTTATGTTTATTACAATTTTTACTGATAGTTTAAGTTGAACTTCATATATTGTATCTATATGTAACCTATAAGCTATAGCTATAATATGAAATTAACTATTGTGTGTTAATCGTACATCTGATCTTACCAGTTTTTTCTGATGTCAGTTATTCGGTTCTAGGAATTTATATAATGCTTTAAGAAATAAAAATGTCTTCTGTTGTTCTTTGAATATTATATAAATACTCTTTTGCGTTCGTAACTTATATGGAGAATAAATTTAAACTATCAAATGTTCGAGTACGTAGAGCATAGCATACATATTTAAGACCTTTACTTAGTCACTGAACCCCTTGTGTAGTAATTCAGCTCAAGAAATATGTTCATCACTACATATAATAAGTAGTTATTACACATATTTGTTTTTAACTTGTATGTACGAAAATTTTTGTTATTGAGTATTTGGCCTCAAAAAATGTATCAAAGGCCAAATCAAACAATTTGTATTCAAACTTTCATCATCCTTTTTATTTAGTTATCCATTAAACATTACTATGAAAATTTACAGTGTTAAGGCTGTTGATACCCAACTATTAAATAGTCAATATTATAAAATTTAAAAATATGATATTCAATTGAAAGGTTTATATAATGTTTCTAATTTCCTTGTGTTGCAAATCAATGAATTTAATATTAGGGAGACATCGTTTGAGCAATAAGTTAACTAGAATAAAAAACTACTAATTGATAGAGAAATTAAAGATATTTTGCTTAAATTAAACATCCAGTTAAAATAAACATAACCTTTTCGGCAAATAAATATAAAAAAGTATCTTATAAGCATGTAAATTATTCATATATAATTGTGTTTGTGTGCATCATTGCCTGATAAGGCATACAAATGCAATTTTATATAAATATATTAGTATTTGCTGTTAATATTAGTTATACGTATTTGTACGCTAAATGAAAAAACGTTAAGAGTATAATACTGAATTAGGATCAAGAGGATCGGATTGTACGCGTATGAAAAGAACTCAACTGAATATAAGACCCCATGTCGTTTCTAATGTAACATGTCAAGAGGAACTGAATTTGCAGTCATTGAATCTCATGTCGCCTTCTTTACTCGATAACATCATATATTATTTTTTTTAGAAATTACTGCCCACTCTGTTAAGCCATTTTACGATAAACCCTACTTAACATTCTAAATACTTTGTGTGCATTTCAACTTATAATAAGACAAAGTTACAAGAGCTGTATTTATCTGGACAGACTGTATATCTCATGCGACTATATATACAGATTTGATATACAGACTTAACCTATGGAGTTCGAGATATGTCTTGTAAGGTTTTTGTGGTTGGTTTAGTTTAAGGTTGTGAAATATATATGTTATTATGAGCAAGGATTGCTGTGAGAGGATTTAAATAATAGGTTCGATTGGCAATACAAAACCCTCAAATGAACCAACACATATTTTATTTGTAATAGCATCTCATTAGAGCATTATAAGAGCATCTCATAACATTGATTAAAATTTTAATTAACAATGGATAAGGTCAACCGACATATTGAGCACAAATTTTAATACCTTAATACTTTTACACATGTTTAATATTAAATTATTCGTTAAAATTTATGTTTAATTTAATTCACTATAACATTTACTAGTAATTTTGTTGTTGTTGCAATAAATATATGTTCATGGACTAACGTGAGAAAACTTTCATTTTTAAATATCTAAACAATTACATAAATTTACATGATTAAAACAAATGAGTGATTTTTTGACCTTTAAATAAAATATATGAAATAAGAAAAAATGAATTTCAATATTAAACTATTCATTAATTGATTTCTACACATTATAATCTTTTCTTTTCATTATTTTAGGTACAGGTACCTTGGAAATAGTACATGATTATTGAACCTTGATATTTAATACTACGTTCCTAAAATTACTTACATTTTATTGCACTTGACACTTATTACGCCTAAAAGGATTTTTCCCCGCACACGAACACAAGCATTCCCGAACATCACTTTTCGAATCCCTTCCTCGACTTCCTCCTCTCCCTCGTTGTGGTGGTTTTTGAAGTTGTTGCCCCCGCCAGCTCGTGACCACGCCTCTGCTGCCAAATCTCTCCATCATAATTGGTGAGTACCAATTTTTCATATCAGCATGGCTGTCTCTTACATCGTCGCACGGTTTTTAGAAATAAGCATTTCCGCTGCTTAAACAAGCATTTCCTGTTTGTTCATCATCGGTGTCTGGACGGATGTGCGTATCCGCTTACATCCGGAGGATGTTTGTCTCGAATTGTAATACAAGACTTCCTTTCCAGCAACTATCTGTACACTGAGTCTAAGAATTTTGTTATATTAATAATTACGTATGTCTTACAGTTTGTTAAATATAAACTTATAATAGAAATTTCTGACGATTATCAATAGGATGATTATCAGATAGGACCCTAAACCTTTACAGAAAATTATGATTAGCTAAATTCTATTAAAAATGTATTGCATGTACTGCAAATCGAAGGAGTTTACGTATAATTATGTCAGGCTTGTAATTTGTATTACTAATATTTTGCAGAATATTTTTTGTAGGTGAACTACAGACGTTCACTAATTTGAAAAGTGTTACAGTTCTATCAACAAATTAAATCTGGTTAAAAATAATGAAATTGCCTACATTGTACTAAATTCAGATTATGTGCTACCACAAATATGAATTTTTAAAAGATATTTTTTTTAAATAATAAATAAAAAACAATTGTCCTAGTCTCCAATCTAATTATATGTATTTTAATTTAACGTATTTTAATTAATACTGTACAATATGTATCCGATAAATCATGAAATACTAGTATGTTTGATTAGTAACTGATTAATAATATTATTTGTAAGGAAAACTTTACATCACTGACGATATCTGTCGCGCTTTTATGTGACATGTCAGCTTTAAGAAGTTTCATTACAGTAAATTTTATGTTATATTTCTACGCTTTTTATAAAACAACACGATAAATAAGAAAATAAATGTTACAAGTGTTCTATTACAATCATTTTATTAGTTTATATTCATATTTCAGAGCTTAGAGCTCGGTTATAAAGCGTTTATACTATCAGACTAATAATTAAAATAATATAACAACCTTGATCTTTTTGTGTGAATTAACTACGGCTCTTTCACACGATTAGTAATCTTAAATTTGTTGTAACATATCAAAATAATATTATCTCGGGTACACCTATACAGACTAATATTGAGTTTATTGAACTTTGTAATGGTCCAATTCCTATATATTAATATCCTGTCTACAGGAGCTTATATAACGTTACTATAAACAGTTTAACGACTGCATTTCGATTATTTATTTAGTCTTAAAGAAACCGAGAAAGTAGTGAACATAAATTTTATACAGATATTATGTCTTCAAATCTGGAATAGATAATCGCAGTTGGGTCACATAATGCATGTGTACTTCACGGCTACAATACTGTTTGTAATCCTTTTAAATGATACCAATTTATTCGTTATAGACAAGAATTTTTTAAATAATAGATATCAGTTATAATATAAATTATTTCACGTATTAAGAGGGAACATTTCTAAACTAGAGAGTATATTGGAATCCTAAAATATAAATACTTGGTGAGCATTTACTGGATACCACACTGCCTGAATTGCTCAGCTGTGGCACATTCCTCCAAACAGAAAATTAATATTTTCACAATCGCCGATGAATAATTTTAGTTATCCTTAAATTTAATTCCAGACTAGGCGAATTATCATAGACCTGGGCAAAATGTAATTGAATCGTTTCGTTTTTTCTTCATTATATATGTGAAACATATCACTCGAAGGATTGAACAAATTTCATGTCTGTCCGTCTGTCCGCATGATATCTCGAGAACCTGCTGTCCAGACCTGAACATAAGCTTTATTACTTCGATATGCAAAAATGAGTTTAACGATGTCGCATGTCGCTCCATGGGATTCGACTGAGCGTTAGTGAATGTTTTTACATTTGTCGTATGGGTAATCATGAAGGCAACGAGAGAAATGCTAAATAAAATAGATAAATAATATACAACCATATGACTTTTTATACGCCTCAAAATAATAAATCCAGCCAAATTACTCAATTATATAAAGCACCACCATTTTGTGTGTGTGTGTGTGTGTTCTGCGGGGAGGTCATGCGGCCAAATACGATGATGCAATAAATATAGATAACAATCCTCGATGATAAGGAATGGTGAATATTGTACTCAGTTATCCCGATGTCCATCCGTTAACAAAGAGTTACATTAAGGCCCGTCTGAGATCATAGCCTCCAACAGTTGGTAGTTTTGTGCTTTTGTTTTTTTTTAGATTATTTCCATTCAATCACTTCATCCAAATAAATTCTCACTTTACTGTCATTGTAATTTTGATAAAAACTTATCTATACTTCATTTTTGTTTCTTAATTGAATTGCTTTAGGATATAATAACACTTATTAATTTGGAAATTCCATCTAAGTACTTTGTGGTCACTCGTTGTCACGCACAGGCTTCTGTGGTACGTGTGAGAATATTTATCAAAAACTCAAATTAGAAATATAAATTTATTTTACACATTATATTTTAGGAAACCAGATATTCAATTTGATTATATTTTTTAAGACAAGGGATATATTAATAAATCACCTTTTATTATCTTTTTGGAAGTTAAGCGATTTTATTTGATTTTATCGGTTAGTCCAATATATATTACTTCAGGATTTATATTTATGATGAAGCGTGAGCATGACTCTGATAAATGAGAGTTCAGACTCAGGGAGTGTTAATAGTGGCAGTTAAGCCTGTAAATGACATTTACCCTTTACCCGAACTCTCTGTCGACTTCCATCTAACTTTATTAACAGCTACTTGCAGTCACTTATTCACTTAGTTACGTAGTGCTTTATTACGTTTTTGCACGAATCTTTGGTCATAATATACTAATTTATGATTCATTTCATTATTTGTAACACTTTACATTTTTCGTAATATAAATTAGCCCTTTCACGTGAGACGACTATTTTGAATGTATTATAAAGTAAATTTGTAAAAAGTGAAGTAACTTACCTATGAGGATGTTTTATTTACCTGATTAATACATATATTAGATGTGCTGTATGTCCTTCTAACAAGACCACGATGTGAATATAAGTTGTCTCGGTAAATTGCTAATATCGTCGCGATTTTGTTTTAGGCGAGTTCTTGTTCAAATTCCAGTAATTCCAGCATTCATATTTTAGACTTCGTATGTTCCCGACTCCTGTTTTGTGACTACAGTTAAAATGTTGGGCTAAGATGCTGACGCCGCGCCGTGGTACGTGAGTCGACATCAACGTGAAGGTAAATAATGTTAACGGTTTTATTGAGTGAAATAAGTTTGTAGGTTAAATTTCACTACACATTTAAGAACATTGCAACCACCAGGCTCGCCACAATGATACCATTTTATTTAATTATTACTCTATTTTGGCAGCAACGTGGAACAGTCTAACTATGTATTTAACATCTAAAAGTGGTGCTTGTACGTTTTATTTGGCACAATGAAACAAAGTAAAGTTTGAAATACTGAGTATTTATTACTGCGACCTTATAGATCTCCAATCCAATGTGTTTCGTCCATTCAGTATACTGTTTAATGTGTATATCAGTATAGTAAGAGTAATAATTTAACAATATTCATACGTAGCATCTTTCATAGATAGCCTCTGTCGGAGACAACAACAATATTTATCAGTACATCTTAATAAAATGTAGTTTAAATTTCCATTGATATTTCAATAATGACATAATTTCCTAAACATGTAATACGTGTAATTTATATAGCAAATAATGGATAAATAATAAAAACTATTTACTTACAGTGTGATTTGACGTCTTACTTTTGAACAAGTAAAATTTGTTGTAATTTCTACAGTAATTCTTTTACTTACTATCTTTCTCAAGATATATTTTTTCCCGGTAATGGATCATGGCAATATCCTATTTAGGATAAAAACATTTGCAAATTATATTTGAGAGGGGTCATCCCCCATTTTACTTTAATTATCTGGCAAAGCGATCTCTTGCTCCTTTAGCCTCCTAACGAGATTTGTAACTTGACTGGAACGTAAAGACATTATCACCATTCTACCCTAAAATGCAGCCGCCCGTCTTTGTAAGAAAAACAGTATCCAATCGCCAAGTATATTAGTATACCAATGTTTTTAGTAAAGCTACCAGTGCAAAAATAATCGCGCTCAGTGGGAAAATACTAAAAGTAAATAGTAAATCTTTAAAACATATTAAACACACCTAAAATAACATTTGTGTGTTTCATTCCCCATTAACACGTTTAACTCTTATGGGAAACTTATAGTGATTTATTATTCTGAAAATGTATTTTTTGAGTGTGAAAAACTCATAAGAAATGTAAACAATAACACATTTTCTACACTGAACATCGTACTGTTCTCGATACTTATAATTTGATTTGTCCCCTGAAGTAAATGAATACTACTGTCCATTATCATGTAGCCAGTATAAATTATACTTTTGAATTAGCCTAACTGTAATTTGCATGAAAAATAGTTTCACTTCGGTCGCTTAAAGAGATTACAAAAAGGCATGCACGTAATTTTTAAAAGTGGCAAAGAAAACCAAACAGTTGGTTTTCCCGACCTACGAAATAGTACTATGAAAAAGTTCCGTATTGTGAATACCAACTTACTTCCTAAAATTACTTTCCCCTCCTAATAGTCCAATACCACTTCTAGGTATGTATGTAACTCTCAGTTTAATAATAATTAACTAATAATTAATTAATAAGAAAATCAATAAATTTCAAGTACGAATCAAGTAAGGTGAAAGCATTATAATATTCGCTCATCCAGCTGAGCGAAGATTAGTTCCGCCTTTAGGCTCTTGAAGTGGAAAACGTCACCATTACTGTCTGGAAATAGATTTATACAATTACCCTCAGAGGCGGAGATCTGTTGAAAGATATGGTTCGTTAGATTTGTATTACATATTTGAAAATTATATCTCTCTGGTAATTGTATACATCTATATAGTATTTGCACAACCCTTACTAAAATACCGCAATCACTGTATTTCAAGTTAAAGTATAAGTCTAAAAAATTTTTAACAATGTATTTTATTTTTTACACAATGCCATATTAGTTGGAAACTGTATGAAACATTTAATAGTTTATATAAAAAAACCTGCTTGACCCTATTTTAAATCAATTGTTATGTCAAGTATATTTTGGTTTGATCTCTAATAGGTAGATAATATTCAGATTCGATCTAATCTTGCACATGGATTTAGCTCATTCATTTAGCTGAAAAATCCAATTCTAATATAAAATATAAACGGAACAAGTGAATATTCTATACTGTTATCTTCTTTTTTACTTCTAAAAGGTTTTCGTTCAGTAATTGATCATTACTCGGTAAGTATGTTGCTTTGATATTAGCATTAAACGAATATTTTTTTCAGATAATGGAATATTTTCTAAAATATCGAAACAATAAACAATTTTGGGATTAAGTTGTAAGAATTATAAAAATATTAAGTAATCATTGCTATTTTCAAAATACTACACAGTTATATAAAATAATTAACTAAGTACAAATAATAATTTTTGCTTACAAAATAAAACATAATTTCTCTTTAAAAAGAATATAACAATATATAGGAATATAACAATAAATATGGTTCATTAAACGAAAACGTAGGATGTGGTTAGGGTAGCCATGTTGTCTTCTGTGATATTTATCATATGCGAGCAGAGAGTTTCTATCACATCAACTCTAATCTCATTACGGCTCTTACGGATTGAAAGCAAGTGTAATCTATTTCAAATATTGTTAATACTCAAGATATTGTCATTACGTTCTGTATTATGGTGATATAAGTCCTTATAGGTATTATACATTATGATATAAATTTATTTAAACTAAAAGCATACATACATAAACAAATCCATTTTTAGGAATATTAGTCAAGACCAGAATTATAAATTTAGGGAAATATATTCTGCGTTTCCAGAACTTTTCTTGATAAACATATAATTACTGTGATAAGCAATGACTTTCTATGATTCTTTTAACTTGTAAGGGTAGATAAATGTTACAAAAATATATATTTTAAAGCTGCAAAATACAAAATATATTGTGCACTGCAAGGAAAACAAAGTAATTCCTGTGATTTAGTAATAGGCTTAGGACATTAGGTCTAAAGGAGAGTGAGTGATGATATGGTAATCTAAGACTACCATATCTTTCCATTCTCATTAATCAACCCGTGTTAGGTATATAATATCCAGTCGAAATAATAAATATAGGATTCCTCTGGATACATTAATAACTTCAAATACTTTAAATATGATACATTGTGATTACCGCATCCCATTTTCTATCAAGCATTATTTAAATTATGAATTACATTATGTGTTAATTACATTAATTGGTAATTTAACTGCATGTGATTTAAATTACACAAAAAATACGTTTATGGACCATTTTGGTTTACGTTACATCTGCAGACCATGCCGTCTTTGATATGATATAACGAATCGTTTATTATGACGTCCTTAGGTTATTGGTATATTATACAAGGAAAACAACTCTATAATCCTTTCTGATCCACTTTTATTTTTTGAAGTAAGGCTCTTGAAGGTTTGATGTAATAATATTATATCTATAATGAATTGATTTTCATTTAACTAATTTCGTTTTTGTGACCTCAAATGAGAATTCAAAATTTTTACCTATAACCGTAACACTAGCTCGAGAAACATAAAATTGTGTCTAAAAGAAAAAAATAAAGACTAACCATGAAGACTTGAGCTAACTTACTTCAATAAAACTTACCAAAACAGTTATAACTGAGCTTGCGTTACCACGCTGTTCTATATTAGATACTACTCATATTTAATTAAACATGTCGTTCTACAAAAATTTACAATTAATCTGTATCACAAATACTATTCTATATCAGTATTACAACTTTTGTGTAGCTACATATATAATAAGGAACTAGATGTATACAATTGCAAGTAGTTCTTCATGTTTTAATTTTAACAAGTCTAAGGATTTAGTTAAAATTAATGACAGTCTTTATACCAGTTTTTCTCTGTAATTTTCAAAAGCACTTTTGAATGAAATGACAGGACATTTATAAAAACGTTTGAGCATCCAATTCTGGGATGATTTTATTATCATAAAAAAATATGGAAATATGAATGAACATTACAAATAATAATTCGTTTAAGACTCATAGTCGTATTATAAAATAACCCGTTGCCTCTATATACGTAGTTTTACAATTTATTTTATGGTTATTATATTTACACAATAACCAATCAGTGAACACTCGTACGTTTAGAGGACAAAGGTAAAGCAAGCTTGATTAAACAGAGAATGTTACAAAGAGAAGCAACTATTATATGTAAAAACAAACAAATAGCAATATATGAACCACTGTTTTTCTGTATCCTCTAAGGGGTTGATCGATCGTAATTGGAACGAGTTGTAAATTTAACAAGTTCCCAGTCACAATCAATATTAGAGTTCTATGTATATTTGAAATTAGAAATCTCCTGTCAGGTTTATTTCATTTGTTGACATTAAATAGACCTTATTTATGTTTAAATTTATAACTATCACAAATGTTTTTCAGTTGTAAACCTTCAGACCTAAATAAAAAGGACCATATAGGTAGATATCTCATTTATAACTTTCCGCAAAGTTAATAAATGAAGTCTCTTCTCACTAACAATATCTTGTTAGTGAATTGTGTTATTTCAAACACGTTGTAGATTATTTTCTGATGCAAATAAAATTGTGCTGCATAACAATATTAAGATTTTACTGGTACATTATTTTACACAAGGATTTAATTGTAATTAGTATACACACACACACACACACACACACACACACACACACACACACACACACACACACACACACACACACACACACTTATGTACCATATATTACTATTCTGCTCATACTATATCCCTTATAATTGAATAAAATGGTACCTATATTTAGTACAACATCCCGGAACCTGATATTGATCTATTATCAGATTTAGTCAATATGTATAATATATTTTTTTATATAAACCAAATTATGCACGGTACCGCGGTATTCGAATGTCAAGGATCAGTATAATACTGATACTAGTATATTAATAAATCACTTTCTTAATATACTGATATTCTTTTCTGGAGGCTTGCACTAACATGAAGAAACTAGCCTAATACATTAACTCCCTCATAACTCAATTCGGTAAATTCAGCCGTACTTCATTATGTATTAAGTAATATCTTACTATGCGTATGGGTTATCAAACCTTTATAATTTGGTTTAAAAAAGTTCTAACAATTAAAAATATATAGTATGATATAATATAATAATACATTTACTATAACTATTTGAAAACTAGTAAATAATATCTGAATTCGTAATTAGTTTGATACCTTGTTACATTTACAATTATTGATATGTAGATGTTTTTGAAAGCTTAGACTCAAATATACAGTTATTTATAATAATAATAACAAGTTTTTTTTTCATCATAATACAAAAAAGGTTTGTCAGTTTCTTATAAGCTGGTAATTTAAAAATAAAAGCAAAAAATGTTATTTGTTCTCAAATTATTACATTTTCTACAACATTAAAGTTTAATCAAAATATTGAATGGACATATGTTAACAGAGGAAATTTCATAAGCATTAATTGAAACTAAGGAAAGGAGTTTCCTATTGGGCCATAACCATGTTCTACACAACAAACCTGGATCGCTTCCAGGTTCAATGGAGAAAGAGATAAACTCTTTGCTACAGCCACCTACATAGATCCATGAATTAAAACCAAGAGAATAAACACTGTATAGAAAACATTTAGTTTTTCCATGCTGCAAATACCCTACAAGTGTTATGACTGCTTGAGTTTTATAACACTATATATACACATGTTCTATACAGAAATTGTTTCAGGGAAAAAAGAAAAGGAAATTTTGGAAATAAGAGTTCGTTATAGAGACAAAACAAAATCGTTTTCTAAATACTTTTACTGGTCATTCATTAAATGAATATGAGAAATTTCCATTTGATGGGATTTCCCACATGCCGAAAGTTTTCAGAAGGCAGGGGCTGTCATGGACTGAAGGCTTCTAGAGTCTGGACGTATATAAGGACCAGACGTTTCAACATTCCTCAAAACATTCTGTATGCTGGACTTCCCAGAGGCCAATAGCTTCGAGCGGGCGGAGATCTTAGAATACTTTTAGCAGCAATACTTTTATTGGATAACGAAGCGCTCAAAGCTACTCTAAACCTACATGACTTTACTGAGGCTGAATCTTACAATATCCTATTTCTTATTCTGAACAAATGAAGAGGCAGTATTGAACTTCTAGATAAGAGTATGACAGAATAGTTTTACAGATCTATTGAGAAATTACCATTATATTGTAAATTACCATCTATTGTATAATAAAAAACCTCATTTACACTTAGACCGTAACAGCTACCTCGTTTACAATTTGGATTCCAACCAAAGTTATATTAGGATAATATGGATATAGATATACTTATTATTTTATCTAATTATATAGGAGATGAATTGGCTAAAAATTGGAATTACGAAATCGATTACATAAAATTGGGACAATATATCCAAGGGTACATAACACTGTCTAAAAACATAAAACATTTTTACTTTAGGGATACATCACAATTCCTTACTTCAGAAACCAATTTATATTGTTGTGTTCCAAATAGTTATTTTAAAATAACTTATAAAATACATAAGTTTTTACAAAGTAAAAAGCTTTCATAATAAATTAGTATTTTAGTTTGACACCTAAAATAAACTAATATTGAATAACCCAGCTGTTTAATTGTCTTCTTCCTAAGTCTGTAAACGTTACTTTCATAATAGGACTTAGGTAAAGTTATTAGATTCAATTGAATAAAATTCTTAAAAAGTATTAAAAATAACAAAAATCATACGAAATGGGTATTTTTGAAAACGGATGTTTATTTAATCTCGTTTCTTGCGTTAAAAAAACTTTGTTTTGATAACCGAGGTTTCTTGTGTATTTAGAATACATTGCAGATTTAATGTAAAAAGAATAATTATTCTATAATGAAGATGAGCGGTTGTTGTAGTAATTAGTAGTAACTCACATTAAATTGCTAAAGAACGGTCAAAGAAATCTAACAGCAGGGTAAAGCAGCTTTGTGCTTCTCAGCTTCTATATGAGGCTCTATGAGCTTCTCATATTGTATCCATATAGTTTAACTTTGCTACGTAGATTCATCTTATATATTTTTAAGTATCCTATTTTAGCTTATCTGTGCAAACACATTTCTACCTATATAGAATCAATTGGATATGCAATTCTTACAATTTATTTATTAAAATCTGTACAAATTTTCAAAAAGTACAGAAAAAAAACTTTTTTAAGTAAAGCCCAGACGCAAACCTGTTTTTTCATACTTCGAGATTTTATTTTCCTTGTATTTTTAGAAGATTTTTCTTACATAAAATTAACATAACGTTTAATAGCATTCGTAAAACTTATGTCCTGGCAAAATGGTGTAGTCAAGTTTTTATATTCTAATATGGCAATAGTATGAACATGATAATAGATAATTATCATCTATCAATTGGTTGTGATGGATAATGATGAAAATCGTTCTAGGTATAGTTTTAATGATAAATCAAAGGGAAACAAGCTGTATTTGCAATTAATGAAATATTAATTTTGAAATATTCGTTAACCGGTCACAACTAACCCTTACAAAAAATAAATATAGTTATATATTAATGTTATTAAACTAGCATTTATCCTATTACAGTGATATCTAATTATTTAAGAAAATATAACCATGTAACGTCGCTAATTTATTGGTCCAATACCATAAAGTTCAGCCCGAAGCCATAAATTGCTGGCCTTTGGGACTTTAACAAGAACCATTTATGTCGTACTTAAACTGTGAAATTGAACACGTCGGAGGGCCATAAAATGTTTAACGGACTATAAATAAAGGCTATGAAATACACAATACCCTTATGTCATTCTGTATATTTACAGATGCTGAACCATAAAACTCGGAATTAAAATCTACAATAATGTAACTGAAAATCATTCGGTAAACTTCACTAATAAGTGATCATTTAATGTAACTAAACAATGTAACTATTTAGTTCTATATAGTAATAATTAATATGTAATTAATCCTCTACATAATTGGCTGTCAATTAAATACTATTATAACCTTGAGCGTATTATGTATACATAAACGTTTATTTTGGTTCGATGCGTATTTTTTCACAAATGCCAACCTAATAAAACTAGTGTTTAATTGTGTAAAAGCTTCATAATACAGTTTGATCATTAGATGTTTAATGATATAGACAAATGTTAAGCTACCGTTCTCTTTTATCTATGATATTTTTTGTTAAATATATTTTTAATCGTACAATAATAACACAACATTTATTAGAATATTGATGTGTAATTTGTAATAGTTTTATCCTTGTCGAATTAATGACGTTCAATGTAGAAAATATAAGTAATAATTTAGTTATACGTCATTAAATGAAAGGAACAGAACATGGAAAGACCAAACATATAACTAAAAATTAGTCTTATATAATCCTATCTTCCTGAATATCCTGATTATTCGCAATGAATCTGATGAGAGACTGACATAATCGTATTTCTCACAACTGACGACATCTGTCACACAATATTGTCACATTTCAGCTTCAGGGACTTATAATAATTGCAATTTTATACCTCAACATTTTATACAGCAACATATTCATACAGCATTGGGTGTTGTGTTATGAAAGCCATTCTATATTGTTTAAAACAATTCGTTCACTAACTTATTTAAAAAATTAGTTAAATTATATTTTGCTGTACGAAAGCAAAGTAATGTTCAACGGCTTTATTGATAAGCATTAATTTTTAATGAAAGAATTTAAGACACATCAGGTTAAATGCTTCATGTATTTGAATTCTTGTGGAATATGCAGTACTAGAGGATGATACTTCCAACTACCCCTTGATTGTGTATTCATGTAACTTACAGAAATTGTTTTCATTTTTTGGGATTATTAGTGAACATACATTTAAACACGTGACACACTAACAAAATGGATAATATTTACCTAAAATAGTAGGTACAATAATTTCATCATAATCATATAAATACCTGGATTTACCAATTTTGCAGTACACAATCTCTAACTGAAGGTGCAAATCCAATTTTATGATCCATTCTATAGGAAATAAAATCTACAATGAATTTAAATCAATCAATTCATAATTTTGATTTTTTATTATCGTGCGCTAGTTCTTATACTCATATACGCTTCTAACATAGGTTGTCAATATGTGTACGTCAGTTTCACGATAACACAAAACATTCATTCATATCTACGTTTCCTTGCCTTAGAACATCCTTAATGCTCAAATATTTAAGCTGATATGCGATGAACTTAGTTTTATCGGTAAAATATACCTTTATACTTTTACTTAAGTTTTTAAATTAACGTCTTTTCCTTAAAACATCGAGATACACGTTTCCTGTTAGATAAATCAGTAAGATATCTTCTTCAGTTAACTGTAAACTTTAATAGCTTTTTTGTATATTAGAATAACTCAACATAAATCACTTCTCTATGGTAAATAATTAAATAAGGTGGCCTCATTATGTTATCAATGGAAGTTTTCCGAGAATATATAATGCATTTATCTTGTCTCACATTGTATTTTTAACAATATCTATTCCATAAAATTTCGTTTGGTAATACGAAAATGAGATGTAGTGTTTTAAGAGAGAAAACGTTTCTACCACTTTGAAGGAGAATTTTGATCGCGCAATGTGGTACCGAGGTGCCGTCATTTCCTAGGCATTAATTATTTTCTCTAGGCATTAACTATAATTGCAATATACATCTCACGCCTTCTTCAATAATATGAATCAGTGACAATTACATTAAGACTGATATGCTCAAAACGTTTGATGGTTAAAAATGTAAAATGGTGTTATTTAAAAAAAGAGATTACCTTTTATTATACGAAGTATATAAGAACGCTTTGTATTTTAACTTTTCGTAATATAATTCAACCATGTCTCTTGTGAATAAAGACCATTTACGTAATTGATGCAGAAAATGGTTTCTAGAAATTTTGCTTCCTCCATAGCATTATAAAAACGTAAATGTTCTAACAACCACATATTCTCCTGAGTAGGAACACGTATTTTGTTATAAAATGTTATGTGACTTTAATGTAACAATAAATGGACATTATTATAGCTAAATTAGTTGTAATTAGATTAATTTTCACTCATATACAAATAATAACCTGAGAAAAATTCCCTCTCTGACAGGCAGTATTAATTATTTTGATTACCTATGGGATTCAATAAATATGTATAATTATTCAAACTAATTTGTCACAGGTATATATTTTTACTACTAATTATTCATGAGCAAATGATAATGCATTAAGTATACTCTATTACTATAAATACACCAATTAAATGTTAAAAATTATTTTTTATTCCTATTTTACAATTTGATATGGATTAATTTTTTACGTTTATTATTATTTGATAAACATACGCCCACTTAAGCATTTCTTTAATTTAAATATTTTAAAACTTACAATAAACGATAGTCAAATGCTAAAGACTTATTTATTAAGTAAACATTATAGCATCAAATTTAATAAAACACTAAGCAATAATTTTAAATTGTTGTCAATTAAAATGCATATTTCATAAAAAATAAATGCATTTTTTTCATAATAATAGACTTGAAGTTACATGGAATAGCTACTTCGATCTCACTATAACTGTGCGGCTGGAGATTAGGTTAGGTGATATCGTGTTATACCCACACTGAGTGGGGAGAGTAACAGGATTATATATGATAGAGAGGGTTGATGTGTAGCGGCTAAAACCAACATTCACACATTGAGAGAGAAAGAGTGGGGCTTTTATAGTGAGAAAGGGATTCTCTTTCTACATCAGCAGTTGTGCAACTCAAGCTCGATTTTTCTCAACCTTGTTATTAGCGATCATATGAAATTCACCGCTAACTAATTGAAAATAGAAAAGAATAAGCATCTAAAACAATTCTTAAAGATATACTTCTATTAATATTAAATAAATTAAAAAATTTTAATGCGTGAAGCAAAGTAAAGAAAAGATTAAGTTAGGGCTATGAAGTCCTCTCCAACACTTATCCTTGGGACCAACGGCTCGAAGGTAAATGTAAGGGCTATATAAAATTTTTCATAGAGTACATTCAGGGATATAATTTCAGTACTCTTGTGTTCTTTTAGTATTGATTTTACCCAACTTTTATACTAATAAATTAACATAATGGCTTTTATTTCTGTCTTAGATGCTAAGAATATGTAATAATAGGTGCAAATGTACCCATGATTCTAGGGTCCATACCTTCAATAATACATAATTTAGTTCTTTAAATTGAATTCCTAATCTTGAGTATTTCTTTAAACTTTAAATAATTTAATAAGTATTTTGTAAACGTGATATAATGAATCACATTTATTATCACTATTAAAAATGATAAAAGAGTTTTACAGTGATCATACTCCACTGTTACATAACGACTCATTGCTAGTTTAAATGGATAAAATTTATAATCTAGGATGTTTATAGAAGGCTTGCTTTAAACGACGGCTTACTAGTAGTTTACAATCCTGGTTGTATCCTGTTGGGTTTTTGTGAACCCCATGAACCTTTTATATAACTACCACCAAATAATAATAATAAAAGTTGCACTTTTATTATGCTTGGAGTACTGCAGCTCCCTAGATTCACCAAGATATATTTCGGGTGATATGGTCCAGCAATGGTCCCATGAAGGGACATACACCAATATCTAACTGAATTTTGACTTTTTAGAAATACCATTTCATGTAAAACAACAAATTTACAGCTCAATTTATTCTAGATATATTTACTTTTGTTAATGCTCAGCCCTCTCCTGAATTGTTATTTGAACTCTATCTTACTTATGAAAAATACAGGTATTTGCAAAATATCCTGGGGACTAACGAAGAGACAAAACAGGCATTTTGCAGGACCCTTAGTCATAGGCTTCACTAACGCACAACCGATCAGTACAACATCAATATTTTATATAAATATAATGCTTGACGTATCTTTAGTATTACACTAATATGAGAGGTAAACAGATATATTTGTAATGATAAGTTCTCGGCAGAGTGAACAAGCCTCATATAAATATAAATATTAATGTGAACAACTGCTATTACCCAGTGATTTTAACGGCAATAATATTCACATTGATTAATCATCGAATAGATATTGCATAGCAATTAATATTACTGCAAAACACCAACTTACATTAATACGTATATAATAATGAACATTATGTGTGTGTGCATACGCGCGCGTACATTTGTATGTGTCGGTCAGAAAGTATTTATTCATATAATGGTACAGCATATAATTACAAAATGCCCCATGCACCTCGTACAGTGCGTACGGTGTTACTAATTGTTCATTTTATGATTATTACAACTATTCTATGATTATTATTCTAGCAGTTGTTTCCGTAATATTTCTATTTAGGTCATGCATAACTTTTACAGTGGATATTACAGCACAGATAACTTAAATTAATATAAAATAATAAATTTCTAAAAATAAAACAAAAATTTATTAACAGAAATTAAGGAGTTTTTCCATCACAAAAAATAGTAATAAATAAAAGATATTAAACGTTTAAAGTATTAAATAGTTAACAATAAGTAATTATAGTAATAATAACAAATATATTACACTTATTACAGTAAATAATTAACAACAATATATGCACATAAACAAATTCATTAATTATGCAAACTTAACAGCAGTGAATAACAACATCTGAAATAACTTAACCATACTCACGTTCAATTTCTATAATCCGTTATTTGTTCCATCAAATTCATATTAAGTTTTAATTTTACTTCCTCTCAATATTTCTTTTCCGTAATATTTTAAAACTTATATTTTAAATTTGGGTCTACAAAATATCTAACGACGAATCATTTTCTCGATTAGAGTATAAATTTGGTTACTGCATGAGTAGAACATGTCATTACATTTTTGGAAAGAAGAACATTTTGTTTAAACACATTTAACAGAATATTCTCCTCGAAAAACGTTGACTACAGTACTAGTGCCAAACTATTGGAACATTTTAACGCGTTAATTTCATTACATTAATGATAGATGGATATATAAAAGTGCATTAAATAAATAATAACAATATTAATAACATCACTGTCTCAGTACACATAACAAACATCTGTTGATATGTAAACGAGACAGTATAGCTATGCTGAGTTATTACATAAAAAAATCAAACAAAACGTAAAAATGTTAAACTGATATTTCTTATAATCAAATAATTTGTTCGTCATACGGAGCAAAAGTGTGTGTTTATTTGGCTTCGCGTCGCTTGGTAATCAAGACTGCTGCCGAAAACGACTTCTAGTAATGAAATTTAATATTAGATTTAAAAAAGCATAATGGCGTGGGCTTTCGAGCTGAAAAATCAAAATATATTTGTATAGATTTGAAACTTTTATAAACATGCTCGAGTGTGATATATACTGTATACCCATAGTCTTTCACCTTATAAGTATATGGCTCTAAACATCATATAAACTAAGATTATATACAGCGCCTGAGTAAAAAGGATCAAAATTAACAAAAAAGCTTTTGAATACAGTAAATGTTGCCCTATGTTACCCCCTTGACTTACCGGCACGAATTTTGTATATTTACAAGCTTTGTAAAAAAAAAGTTGTTCTATATATTTTCATAGTTGTTGCAACAGATAAAGAATATTGTAAATATTTTTCCATTAAAAATAAATTAAAGTATTTTTACTATGTGTTTCGAAGAAAACCTTTTTAACTTTTAAAATATTTTTAAGTTTTATTCAAGACTGTCAATATATACAGTTTTTTAGATCTTTTAGCAATATCACGTGAAAGGCTTAGAAATTAGAATCATAGATAATAGTTAAAAAAAAACACGCTTTTATAGCTAACCAAACTAAAAAATAGAAAATAATGTTTAATTACAAAGAGTTTATATTATGGTAGTAGAAGGCAAAACAATCATTCATAGTCAATAAACTCAAAATAAAATTATAATAAAATTTAAGTTATAACAGAATAAATAAATTCAGAGTAAAAAGCGTGGGTTGCTTATTATAATAAATATTACAATGATTCTATCGGTAATTATCTTTGAGAGGAGACTTATGAAATATCCCCCACGCTTTTTACTCTGAATTAATTTATTCTGTTAATAACTAAAATTTTATTATAATTTTATTTTACCAATAATAACAAAAAAGGGCCCATTCCTGTGCCCCTTCCTTTTTATTTCCGCCATCTTGTTTTTGTCTGCCGTGACGATTGCCATTGGCTAGTGCCCTCTGATCAGTCGTAGGTTGTTGGTAGACGAATGTGACCTGTATTCTGTAGTTCTGTTTCAACGATTAGTGTTGTGTATAGTTTTTTAATAAGTGGATGTTTTTAGAGTTAGTGAAGTTGACAAACAACATGGTGGTCGTGAGTTCTGACTTAGGCGTGCCACAACGCTTTGTTTATTTTAACCGTTTGTAATTATGTATTAGTTTAGTTATTACCTGAAGAAGAGATCAGATTGCAGATCTCGAAACGTAGTGTTACTGATTTCTTGTTTCACTGAAACGATGGCAAATGTCCGGAAAAATCCTGTTTCCTTCAGGCTAAAGTTAACGTTTTCAAACTTCCACGTAGTATAAAAAATTAAATAAATTCTTATATTGAAGCTGCTTGGACTGTTGCTTGAAAAGAATAGAAAGAAAACCTTTAGGAACAGTATTCCAAACAGAGAAAAAAATTTTGAAAAACGTGAGCAATAAAATAAGAATCTTTGTTTATCAGCACATGTGTACAGTATGTTTTAGAACTGATATAAACACTAGCAATGCATTTAAAGATAAAAGTGATCAGCGCACTAAGGTAGCACCGAACGATGTAAGATGTCTTATGAACTTAAAAAACGTTGTGTAATGAAATAATTTTATCAGAATATAGGTAAGAACAATTTGTATTATTTTATATAAGTTAATTAGATACAGAAATATAGATTTTAATGAATATTCAAAATTTAATAGCGTGTGAATTCATAACAACATCAGTACCAAAGAGGAAAAGTTCCAGTTATAATGATTAAAATATCTATACTTTTGCACATACAAGTTGATATAATCAGGGCCGGATTTACCAGTTTGCAGCCTATAGGCTTAAGATAATTTGCCGCCCCAAAAAGGGGAGCACACCCCCCCCCCCGCCAAAAGTGGGTCCGGCGGTCCGGGCCCCCCCCCGGGAAAATTTGCATTTTTCAGGAAACAAAATAGTAATTTGGATGGCGTTTTTAAAGCATTTCGTAACAGTTTTAATGTATTATACATTTTTTTAATGTTTAGTCAAATAACGGGGAAATATCGCGACGCGGTGGTTAGGTTAGGTTATTTCACGTTATTTACCGACCGAGAGAAACACAAAATAACGTGAAATAACCTAACCTAACGCCGCGGCACGATGTTTTAGCTTGATCAACAATCGATATGTTCGTATTCGATTGTGCCGGTGGAACTATATGGAACTGCAGCCCAAATAACACACATTTTTAGAAAATGTGTATTTTTTGCAGACTTACACTTACTTGGAATGTTGTTAAATATTTTAAAATCTTGGAAAATTGTTTAATTTAAATCAATCAAATGGTTTTGCAAGGTGAAATTAAAGTTGACAAAATTATTTGAATAACTGGTTTATTATAAGCATGAGTTGAAATATTTAAAAATAACGTTTGTACATTCTAATACAAGTTCATTGTGTGATTAACAGAACTAATTTATTGTATATACAGTAGGCTATTTACATTTTACAGAACTTTCTTACGAGCCTTTTTAATTGAGAACTCTTTAATTAAATCTTCATAAGAGAGCTTCTTTGTTAAATTTGCTTCTATACATAGGAGGGAAAGTGAATTGAGCCTGTTTTCAGAAATGCTTGTCCGTAAGTAGTTTTTAACTCTTCGAAGGCAGGAAAAGCTACGTTCTCCCGCGCAATTAGTTGCAGGTATGCACAAACTAATTCGTACTGCTATGTCCAAGTTAGGGTAAACATCATGCAACGAGTTCTTTCTCAAAAAGGTAGAAATTCCTTCCAACGTTTTATCTGAGGGATTGTCCATTCCCACCGCACAGTGTTTTTGGAAGTGAATGCACTCTTCAATAAAATCGGAATCTAAGTCATTTTGATAAATTTTGATGAAGTTTCGTTGCCTTGTTTCTTAGTTCCTCTTCTGTGATGTTGATGTCTGTTTTGCTGTCACACAATTGAGTCAGGAAGTACAATTTATCTACAAAGTCACTATAGGCCACTTTTCTTCTCTTAAATTCACAAATAAAGGAGTCTAGAATTGGAAGAAATGTGTTAATTCTCAAGTCATCTCTGCCAGTCAGGTTGACTTCTTCACTCCGGGTTTCGTCTGGCCAGACTTTTCGCTTGGTTTGTCTGCTTGTGTCTTTTTTCGTATGAATCGTATGTTTCAGTTTTGGTTATCTTCATACCCAATTCCTCGAAATAAGAAAAGTTGTTTCTTTCTGACACAAAATATTCCTCTAGAGAACCATACAAATCCCTGACTAACAAAACGTTAACGGTTCCACTTTGTATAGTTTTACTGACTTTGTGAATTCTATGGAGGGCAGTGCTCCAGAAGCATACCATAAATGCAGTCTCAAAACGTTCTAGATTCCGAGCGATTCCTTGAGCCTCACATCTGGTTGTAGCCTTTTCTGTTGGGTCTTTTGAAATTGTTGTCAAAGCCTTGTACACTTCGTCCCAAGACTCTCGCAAGCTCTGACATGCATCATCCCTAGCCGACCATCGTGTAGGACACACCCTTTTTATAGTCTTATTATTCTGATAAGAATCTTCCATTACACCTATCAGGCACTCCCATAGTTTTGTAGAAGATGTAAAAAACACATAAAGTTCTTCAAGCAACATGAAGAATCTGCACGCTTCTTCACAAGATTCAGCAGCAGATGATCCGACCAGATTTAAAGAATGAGCCGCACACGGGATGAATAGAGCTAAAGGACTTTTGCTCTTTATCTTTGCCTGAAGACCATTGTAAGTCCCCGACATATTTGAGGCATTATCGTACGATTGGCCTCGGCAGTCATCAATGTTTATTTCCAGATTTCCTAGTTCTCTCATCACACTTTTAAACATACCCTCTGCGGTATGTCCAACTGACGGGATGAAGGTAAGAAATCGTTCACAGGGTACACCGTCATTTAAAACATACCTGACTGCAAGAACCAACTGGTCTACATGAGACATGTCTGGGGTTGAATCAACTATGAGAGAAAAATATTTTGACTGTTTCAATTCTTCACAAATTTCTTGTCTTACATTTTGAGCCATTAATTCAATGACTTCTTCACACGTTTGGGAAGAGAGATAGTTTGTATGACCACTTCCACAATTACCATATTTTTCAATGTGAGTAGCTAAAAAAGGGTCGAATTCGGAGATAAGCTCTAAAGCCATAAGAAAATTTCCATTTCTGTTTGATCCAAAGATTTCATCATCGCCTCTTAATGCAAGGCCTCTTGATGTCAAGGCCTTAACGGCCGCTATAACCCTGGCCAAAACCTTTTTCCAATAATTGGTTTCTTTGTCTAGCTGCTCAGTTAACATACTGCCAACACGTTTCAGAGCAATTTCTCGTGATTTTAGAGTAATGATTGCCGACTTGTGAATTGGTGAGTTTTCGTGATGACTGGCCCGACTTTCACCATTTTTCCAGTCGTTGAGTTCGTCTTTACAATCAAACTGGGATTTCTCTTTGAAATTGAATGCCAAAACAAGGGCCACAATAAACAGAACCCTTGCTTTTTGAGAATACCATCCACTTTCTGTCCTGAACCTCTCCATTTTTCAATGTTCGTTGAAACAGAGATTTGGATAAATATTGATTTTGATCCTTGTATTCTCTGACGCTGTTTGAGAAATCCAGGTCGATATTTTGTTTGAACCCATTTTTTGCGATTGAATCTCAAGTTGCATCATTTCAAAATCCAGAAAGCTGGATCTTCGCTGGAACAGCAGGGTGACAGCAGCTCCAACGAAAGGCTTTCAGTGGCGATCTCGTGAGGTATGATGATGTCTTCGTTTAAACTTGCTAGATTAGCTGGTGGATTTGAGCAGCTTGGCCCAGCTGAAACATTGTCGTCCAGCTGGCCGGCCGTCTCGTCAACGGAATCGTCAAGTGCAGGTCCTTCAAGTACTGGTGCAATCTCTTGTTCTCTGGCGTCTTAAAGAACAAATCTAGCCTTTTGGTTTTGTTTCAATACACGTTCTTGTTCTTCGAATTTCTTCTTCGCCCGTTTCTTGTACTCCGCACCGCTAAGCTTCTTCCGTCCCATCACTCATTGTAGTTGTAGAGAAGCTAGTAGTAGCCTAAAATGTAAAACTCTACGTTAGAACCGAATAGTCAGTTATTTGGGAGCGTAATCTGCGTAACTGCCATCCTAGGGGTCCTGGAGAAAAACGAGATTTGAAAGCTCTTTTTATATGGGAAGAAGGGAAGAAGGTCTGGAGGGAACACATATACCAGCCAAAAGGGGATCTGGAAAAATGTTGGACTTTTTTCTGTGAGAACGCAAGCAAATACATTGTATTACTTACATGAATTTTTATGAGATTTTTTCAATTTCTTTTGAGTTTCACTCGCCAAAAAATGTTATTTTGTCTTAATAATGAGTTTTTAGAGTACTTCTGTTCTTACTTATCTAAAACATATGTTAAATATGCCAAAATATCTGTAGTTTAAACAATTTTCCCTTAAAACTACCAAGTAACACTCATGATTTAGGGTACCCTACCTAACATTCCATGATGTAGAGAGTAACACTCATGAGGTTTATAAGGAGTAATAAGTACAAGAGCAGCGGTAATAAGCAATTAAAGTAATTATCCTAAATTTTAATTGGTTCATTGATAAACACATACGACAATTGAGTATATTTTATTAAGGGGGTGCTCTAACACGCCGCTCTGACCATGAAAACAGGGCGTGGAATTCAAATGATCACTGCTCACAGAATTAAGTTATCCTAAATTTTAGAGTATTGGTGTATTCCTCAAATGGTGATCTAGGATTGCCGTTTTTAACTTTAAATGTTGAAAATATTAAATAATATAGTGTAGGGGACTTGGCAAAAAGTCCAAAAATTAGTGATTTTTAACCGCCCGTTGAAGGCTAAAACAGATTTTTTGAGAGGAAATTAAAAAATCGAGAACCCTAGAGTTGATTAGTTGTCAATAGATTTCCGTTAAAAAAATATTACTTTTAATGAGCACATTTTGTGAGCACTGTTGGAATATGATCATTTGAATTCGACAAGCCTGCAAGCGTGAAATTAACATTGCGCTTATGGGAGCCGACCGGCCAAAGGTTGCTAAAACCGCAATGGTGAATCGCCCCCTTAAAAATTAAAGTTATTAAAAATTGTATATATTGGGACCTCGAAAGGACAGTTGATTTGACAACGACCCACATGTTATTGCAATGGTTACTTGTTAGCTAAAATTTTCCATTCACTCCACTCTTACATCTAAGTCTCATTCAGATTCAATCATACTTACAATTGATTGTTGACTTTAAACATGAACTAGCTGAATACAACGAGTCAACGACTTATATAACAACCGTAACCGTGCCGCCGTGTGCACAACACTAACATCAACCACCAACTGACAGCGCAGTGTAGTCACTGTAGACTGTAGTGTAGTGTAATCTGTGGATGTGTGAGTCGTGAGTCAGAGGGTGCGTCTGTCGGTCCGTGACAGCGTCAGGTGACTATCAGCTGAGCGCCAGTGTTGGAGAGGTGGGGAGGGGCAGGGGAGCGGAGAGCTGTCGCGCCAGCCACCCAGGGCTGCCGGCTGCCAGGGGGTGTTGCCAATGTAAATCGGCAGATCGCCGCTCGTTGCGCGAAGGAACAAGGCGTTTCGTACATATTTTGTAGTAATACATACAACGAAATAGGAAATTAAAGTGTATGTGTTTCCTAAAAGCTCTAATTTATATAACACAAAACTTAAACTCGTATAAGGAAAATAATATTGTATTTCACAAATATTTCATTTTAATATTTTTAATTTTTTTTTGAAATCTGCCGCCCCTTAATTTTGCCGCTCTAGGCTGCAGCCTACTTAGCCTATTTAGAAATACAGCCCTGGATATAATAGTTACACGAATTGCTTTACCAAACAGTGAAAAATAATAGATGTGATTTTCCATTACTGTACTAGATGGTTAGAAGCTATTGTTCTTTTTACATAAAAAAATTAATGTAGGTATTTATTTTTTTAACATTTAGAGACATAGCAACTTAAAACGACACATTTAATTTTATAATTGAAATATAATGTTTAAATGTTTATTACCTTTAAACTCAGATTACTTGTAATATACTTGATAAAGATGATACCTGAGATTTTAAATATAATAATGTATACTATCACTTATATATTAATGCATATATTTATTACAGCAATGTAGTATATTATTGCATATTGCAGAAATAGTAGGTTCGTTTTTACATATAGACTAATGCGTTCATAGCCAACGGTTGTAGTAGAACTGTATGTGGGTTCAACAATATCTATCACTGTTTTGCTCGATAAACAAAATAGTTAATATCCAATACGTTATAGGACTATTTCTTACAATTATTTGTTAATTTAACTCTAGTATTTGAACAAAGTTCTACATTTGAATCGTTTAAGTACTCATATATTCTGCAGCGCATACTGAAAATATGATTAATGTTGTAGCTTGGTGAATGGCAAGGTTATTATCTATACGTATGATATAAATTTTATTTAAAAAAACCCTTGAAATTGTTCATATTTTAGCCATATTTCCCACGTTTATTCTTTTATATAATAATCAAACATTAAGAAAATAGATAGAAAAATGATTGTTATAAACAGAATTATTTTTATTTCCTTCTTATTC
>NW_025780977.1:0-45801 GCF_021130785.1 Homalodisca vitripennis | reverse complement strand
AAATAAAAATTTCTTTTGTTTTTGGAAAATCAAAACAAGATTACGTTTCTTTACTTTTAGTGTACTTTTCAAAGCAAAACATTTATAATTTATTGCTTTTTAACCGCACTTTTGAATAACCAGTTTTGCAGTATTTCAAAAATCGTTGCACCATTATAAATTACAATGAAAATAACTGTATATTAGTTTCAATAACTTGGGAAAATAAATATATGCTACATAGCTGACCAAACAAAATATTTTATTTGCGTGGAAAGTTAAAATTGGTCAAATAGTCTTTTTTTTGGAAAATCAAAACTATAAATTGGCTCTATTTTTAGTGTACTTTTCCAAAGAAAGAACTTGTATATTTTAGTATTATGATAATTAGTTGTTTTTTTTAATATTTTATAGTATTCCTACAATCATCGTTAATAGATGTTTGTCTATTGTAAGTATAAAAGTTATTTTAAGACATATGTCTCCAAGGGTACCTGAGTTTATATATTGTTAAAATAGTCCGGGTTACGATTTGTGTGCTTAACTTGTTTACAATGTAAAAATTTGTCATTCAAAACGGTAAGTGTTTACACCTCACTAAGAAAATTCATTGTTTAGAATGACGGTAAGTATTTTAAATTACAGCAAGAGTTCGTATTTTAAATAATAAAACATAGCGCCAACGCTATCCATACCTATTGTTAATATTAATCAACATTTATTTAAATTGAATTGAAAATAATTGAAAGCTTTAATTTGTTTTTGAAAATCCGGATCAAGACTTCCATTGTGAAACATATAGTAACGTGTCCAAAGAAACTTTAATATGCGCACGAGGGATATAATATCTTGTAACACATAAATAAGTTCAGATAACAATGTGGGAGTAGAGAATGTTCATTGTTAGTCACGAAAACTAAAACAAACAGAGTTCCCAGGTTAACTCCAGGATACATGTAACGCACATAAATGTGTTACGTGCTTTAACACGAATGTCTGAAGGCGACAATAAACTTTAAACAGCAAGCGTGTGGGGCCTCATTTTATTTCAAAAATTAATTTTATATTTTATAACATAAAATCATTATTATGACTGCTCAAACGGTTTGAGCACACTTAGTTGATAGATTTTATGACTCTCTGCCTAACTTCAAAGTTTGACAGGAAATACAATAGAACTAATCCCTGTAGAAAACGATGTAGCGTTATATCTTTTTACTTTATACTATTAATTAATGTACGAAATATCTGCAGACAATCTCTGAATATTTATTGTATAAGTAAAACAAATAATAATAATAATTCTTTTATTGCAGTAAAAAATTAACAAAATCGCATTGCAAGCGTCATTTCAACATATTGATTTAAAAATCTATAAACTAAAATCCTATCTTTATCATAGGCACAGTTAATTCCACATACTCATGTGTGAACCTATCAATATATTGTATTTTGCATGTTTTGGATATCAGAAAAAGGATAAATAGAAAATAATAATAAAATGCTAATTTTCATCCCAGCGGCCATCGTAAACTCATCAACGGAGTAAAATTTGCCTTTGACAACAAAAAGTGTCTTAAATCGAGATTTTGAATTGTTTTGGGTTTTTCATTGTTTTATTCAATTGTAATAAAAAACTGGTAAATTTATGTACTAATGAAACCCAGCTTAAAAATAAATTGTTTATTTTATTTTAATTGAACCATTTAAAAAATGCTAAAAAATTAGTGTAACACATTTTTGTGGCAAGAACCATGTTTAAAATTACATTGTTGAACATCAGTAAATTTTCAATACTAAAAAAATGCTCTATTTTCTGATAGAAAATAATTCCCTTGAGAATGGGGGCGGTTTGTGGCATTCAATTCAGTAAGCTATTACCTTTAAAATTATGTATCACAAGGTATAAAAAAAAAAAAAAAAAAAATAGGTGTTCCATTAAGAATATTCACGATACCCTCGGCAGGACGTCCCCCGTTGGTGTGATTATAACAAAACATTTGTTCCAAAAAGTAGATGCCCAAATCTCTATCACGATTGTAAGAGGTTTTTCAAATTTTAATATTTAAATTATTAAAAAGGATATATATTTTGGGTGTTTCCAGACATAATATACACCCTGTATATATAAAGATTCTATCCACTACTTTTTTAAACCTTTACCAAATCAGGCCCAAGGAAGTTTCTCTACTGTTTGATAGGAAATCCAAACCCAATTTGTTTGCTTATAAGCCTACTATACAAAAAGGGCCACAGGTTCTCCGCTTCTTCTGGGCTATTAACTCTAATCCACTACTTGCAACAAGTTTTCTGAAGGATCACCATGACTACGTCAGGTGGAATTAAAAAGGTCCTTTTTAAGCACAAACTTTAAGTGGTTTCTTCTTTTTAAAGCGTCGAAAGCCAAGTGCATTGATTTTAAGGGGCTATTTTATGATTTTTACAATGTTTGAGCTTGTATCTCTAACAACCTTTCTCATGCCATATTGAATATAATGGATTGCAGCGATTACCAGTATGAGGACAACTAAGTCGTACCATATTTATAATATTAGACGGAAAGTGTGTAATTTATAAATTTATTACATATTTTTATATTCTTAGCAACTAAAATAACGATATGGAATTTTTACTTAGAGAAAATTATATTTTAATTCATATACATATCTTAAATAATAATATGTCTTGTTATACTTAGAATAAGGCAAGACGTAGTTTAGTTATGGGTAGAAAAGCGTTGATTCAATTTCAGTGTTGAGTTTTTAGTATAGAATTAAATTTAACGTTATTATATTACAAAATATCCTTATTATAATTCATTTTTATATGAATGTAAAATTCTTAAACAATGTCGTTGGCTAAAAAAAGGGACATTATTTTGTTGAATTTAATTTGTTGCATTTTTAATACAGCGTTCATTTTAACTTAGAACGCTAAAAGAAACTAGGACTACTATTCCAACTATGTTCCTGGAAATATTGTGTTATAAACGATATTTTTATGACTCTGAATTCGATACCTCATCTATAAAACTCTATAAATAAATAATATAATAAACCGTGTCTAATCGGTATTATACCGAAAACAAACATCAAGTGTACATATTTAAACCTAATAATAAAATATTTAATCTAAATAGCAATAATTACCATAACAACGTCCGTGTGACTATTCAGTTGTTATCACAAACCCCACGTGACTGACGCACCCGCATTGTGGTTACACTGTGAATGGTCAGAGCCTAATGATCTGACCACAAATCCCAGCCACCACTTCCTTCCCCTTCCTTAGCTGATACCTGTATAGTCAATGTACGACCTACAGCATAAAATTTATTTTAAACATGTAGATTTTAATTGACGTGTTAAATTCATATATGTGATTTTTATACAACCGCTTTATCTAGTGGTACCCCCCCTTGAGGAAACGATCATTGTGAGGGCGTTAAAAATAATTAGTGTAACTTAGAATTGTTATAATTATTAAACAGATCTTAAAGTGTTATTATATGAAGAAATCTCTTCTAACATAGTAAACAATATACTTTTTAATATATCTCGCAGTTAACCACGCCCTTAGATGCAATTCTCAAAATCGAATGGTCTTATATATAGCTATGGATTTTTTTAAGATAAATGTATACTATTTATTATTGACTTACTTAAAACAATTATAGGTATATTTACAAAAAATATAAGATAGTTATCATTTTACAAAGTAGACTTTAGTCTACTTAGTAAAACTATTTGTATTTCATATTTTGGATTTCTATGATATGTAAATAATGTAAAGTTAAGAAATTAAAAAAGAAAAAAATGTTATTGACTGTATGTTATGTCATTATAAAGTCTAATTCGCCAAAAAGCTTCAAGCTATGTTATGTAAACGGACAATCCAGCCTCTTTGGTGAACTTAAGCTGAAGGTGTCTACAGCTGTTTAGCGTCAGTCAATTTACTCGTACATAACATTTTAGATATTTTTTCGAATATTTTATATTTAGGGAAACATTTTCTATTTTTATCTCCATTTCAATCTTCCTTGGAATAAATAAATTCTCTATTCGTTCTCGTGGTTAGCACCGTCAAGTGATTAATTTGTATTTATCGGATTAAATATTACCTATATTATTTTGTATTTACAGTAGGAAAAGCAAATTTTTCAACTATAATTATAAACTGAGAACCAAAACTGCATCGCAAGTTTAAATATATTACCTTAAAATATTTCCACATTACTGTATCCATTGGAATGGATTTGTTTACTATTTTTACCTCTTTCAAATAAAGTACCTTAAACAGTATAACAAAAGTTTTCATTACCATTTTTCAGTATTTTATTTGCTGCATTCATAAACAGTAAGATTAAATACAACAAAAGGAGTAACCACTATAAAGTAGAAATTTATACTTCTTAAAATATTGATCTATAATAATTTCCTACTGTCTGTAAGAAAATAAAATTTTGAAGATATATTTAGATATTTCTAAATGTAAAGAATACGTAACATTTCCAATTTATTTATTTTTCTTTGCATTTAGTGATATTTATAACTTTCTCCAATTGCTCCAAGAGTCTTCAATATATTTATAGATAGTGGAAAAGAACTGTATATCACATTCCCTATACAATGTACTGTCATTTGGTTACTTTACATATTACAATATCTGTAAAACAACGCTAAATATTGTGTTGTGACTTGTCATATTTTACCTTATACTTTTGATTTTACTCTAGGAAGATTTGTGAAAGCCATACTATTATATGCAAAGAAACTTGTATAAAGAGTAAACCAAAAATTAAAATGACACCATTTTTAGTTATAAAACTTAGTAGTTATAATTAGGTCTGCTTGTACAACAATAGTGTGTTAACAAATTGTAATCATCACGGCCGACCGAGTTCCTTCGTCACGGCTGGCCCAAGTGGTAAACGTTCAGGTGATTCACTTCAGTATGTCTTGAGGAGTAAACCAGTGAGGACGTTAGCTAGTTAGAAAATGACCAGCTTTTATTCTTTTCTCGAGTTTTTAGCCGTCAATATTTTACAACCAGATTCATTTGATATGCTCTCGTGGCTACCATCTGAGATGGCGATTGAATATTTATATATAATTTTTTAAATTTTATGTTTACGTTGGTTTATATTATATTTATGTATATACTATTTTAAAATTACAAAGTGAACATATGTGCAAAGAAGATAAGTGTTTATATATATATTTAAAAAATTATTTTTTGATGTTTGTACATAAAAAGCAGTGTAATGCAAAAGATTGTTAAGGTTAGTTTATCACAAAAATGTAACCCTTTTTATTATTAAACTATATCCATACTTAAACTAAAATTATTTTTAACTTTCTTTTTTAATAATATCCATAAGTTTGTATAGCTATAAACTTGTATTAAAACATAATTTACTAATATTATAAATGAGGTAAGAATTACTAATAATATCGTTAATTTTATTTATTAATTAACTTTTTTAAATAAATACTACCTTTTTGCACTAAAAGAGTGACTAACTCCATTCCCCTTTACTTTAGTGATGTTAAACTTCACTTTGCAGTACGCTTAAAGGTTAGAGACAAGTATGCAACGTTGACGAAAGGTAGATAAAGGAGTTGAGGTGGGAGACCCTTCAGTGGATTATTCAAACTCTATCTTGTCTTTACAGGGAATTAATTAACTTGGCAAGCCGCAAGTGTTAGGAGCCGCATAATATCTTCGCTGTTGTGCAACTTGCATATTTATTATCCCTGATTACTTTTGAAACTTCCTTATTTGTATATTTCCTAACTTTCCACTATTAGGAAGTGAACAAGGTAGTTTTACTTGCTCACAAGTTCCTTCCTTACATCAAAGCTTTGCTTTATTCAAAGTTTATCCTTACACAAACACTAATTTTCATAACTTAATCATGAAAAACTTCAGGACATTCAATATGCGCCGTTCTTATTTTACATACATCTTATATAGAGTCTCAGAAGAATTATAAATAAAAAAGTTTAAAGGGACGTCAAACATCAAATACATAAAAAGACTCCCAATCAGTAGCAAAGTTTGAACGAAGTGTAATAACTTACTCCTGGCTGTCACTTTTTTATTAACTTTACCTCAAGTAGCGCTTGTAAAATTAGTCTAAATAAAAGAAATTGAAAGTTGAACTTTGCATTTCGTGTATTATTTTCATTTCACCAGTATATTTATGTGTCTGTAAACACTTCTTATACTACATTCCCATGTTACTGTGATTATTAGGATTACCAAACGTGTTTATCTGTAGATTCTGTTTATCATATGGAAGAATATTACGAAATTGGTTTAAAATTATACTGCAGTACGATTGAAATCTATAATTTTTCGGCCAAGCATTTATATAAGATTTATTAAGTTTATGGTTCACTTTAAATCATTCTTATATCCAAGTGATAGTGTATGTCATATGTTCAAAGTGTACTCAATGTTAGCATATAAATGTGGAAAGTTGTATATTTCCTGCTGAAATATATTCATGACAAAATATTTTTGTTCTCTACTATTTTTTAGTTAAATGAAGTTTAAATTAAATATTCTGAATCATGTGACTGAACTATGAACTAAAGCTACTGAGAGTGAAAGTTGCTACTTATTGTACCAGTTTTTTTTTTACTTAACGCAAGCAAGTCTTTTACAAAGCATACTATTTGTAATCCATTATTTAACTAATAATATTTCCTGGATGTCGCATACCACGTAGCAATCCCGAAGGGAATGGAGGAAAGATATCCACTCCGTCTTCATATGACTTCTCCTAACAAAATAAAACTTGCTTTTATTGGGTAATGGCTATAAATTTTCACAATTTATACATTGAATATAGGATAGTTACTTATAGACTAAGAAGCTTCGGTATTTAGTCTCAAGCATCTATGTTTTATTAAAGGAATAAATTATGGATTAAGATGACCTGTATGTAAGAAACAGACAAACAAAGAATATATTTTTAGAATGCAATGTAAAGTACTTGCATAAACTAATAAGTTAATATAATCTTGGATTCCATTGTAATGGTTAAATTAGATTCCATAACCCTCATCCATCCACGAATGAAAGCTGAACTAAGAACGGTACAGCCACATGCTAAAACCCACCAAGAGTTTTTTGTGGTCAGTGATATCAGAGTTTAAATTACTTATACCTGCGAAACTACTGTTCGATGCATCTGGCTTAAAATCTGCGGACTCCAACAAAGCTATAAAACCATCGGATTCAGCAGTTATCGAACAGTGAGATATATCCGATGATTCTTCAGATCATCAATAATTAGCAAAGTTTATTCTACTGTGAGGGTTGTTTGCTTTCACTTACTCAACCGTAAAGTGTAGATAATTGCAACAAAGAGGAACGTTCCACGATCCCATTGCTCAATCATCAATAACACTGGATAATTTAATAGTCTTCCCATGTTTATTTTGCTAGTGGTATGATATATTTACAAAATAGTTTAAAGAAATTCTTGTCCAGAAATATCTTAATGACATGTAATTGAAGTACCAAAAAACGAGAGTAGTTTAATACTTTAAAAAATAATTGTATAAAATTTTAACAATAAAAAAATAATCCGTTTGACGAAATTTATATATCGGCCAGAATATGATCCTGGGAAACAACCAAGTTTATGGGATTTATGTATAAAACCAGAACGTTTTAGTTTTAAAACTCCATTTGAAAAGTTCTTGAAAGTTACAGAAAATTATGATGTCAACATCCTTAAATTGAAATTGCGTATTGCAAACGCTTCAGGTGCCACATTAATTTGTTTAAATTAATTTTTTATAAACATATATTCATATATTTTTCTTACAAAATCCATATAGTTTTTGTAAACTTTTGGAAATTGTACAATTTTATGAAAATATTATTATTTATAATGTTTCTATTTTAAACATAACGGGTTTGCTTAAATAATAATTTATATTATTTCAAAAGGATAAGTACGCTAAACCACCTATCCTATCAGGCTTCGCTGGTGCTGCATACAACATTCCAAATGAATAGTTTATATCATTATCGAGATGTACTGCGGATACGTACACAGTCAGAAAATCGTACAAAATTGAAGTTGACACTGAAATGCCGCAAGGCAATACCAAGACAATATACAAGGCATTTGTGTAGAAATGAATTCGTGGAAAATGTTAAGTATGTTCACATATCTTGTCACCTGTGTTTAAACAACTAAAGTCTATATACAAAGTATTAATAATAAGGAGTATGTATTGGGATAATTAACATGTGTTAATAATTCGTAGGATTTAATCGCTTTTGGGTGTATTGAGTTCGTTTGTTAATTCCATTATGGTGATATTTTCTATTTGCTTTCAAGTTAAGGCGGAAAAAGCAATGTAAATTATACCATATCTCTCAGACAGCAGAGAGTAGATAGATAGGCGAGCAGACAGATATGAATTTTTTTCAGCCTCTTGAGTGGTAGCCTTCGCGAAAGGAAAGAGAATAAACGGAAAGAAATTATTGTAAAATTATAAGTTATTCATTATTTGAAAGTGTAGAAAGTTTGAAATTTATCATACTCATTACATTTGTGTTTTTTGTTTATTCATTAAAAATTATTATTTAACATAATTAAGAAAATAATATAACTTTATCTTTAGTTACTGACAATATGTAATATCATTTGTTATTTTAGTGGTATTCACAGCATTTATATACACTCTTTTAAAAACAATGTTTAATATTGCATTATTGTTTTTTTTTTTTATTTTTTTTGACAAAGGAGAAGCCGATCCCCTTTTAAGCCTTATTCTGCCCGTCCTCATGGGCCACTGGCCTGTGCGAGGATCTTATCAATCAGAATAAGGGGGAGAGTCAAGGACAGTACAAGGTCAATGGTACTGATAAAAAGTGCAAAGGTCACAGACAGGATTCGAATCTGCGCTATCTCTAACTCAGACTCAAAGATTAATCAACCAACTGTAAGTTACTTATTTTTTTATATGTCTATCATATCTCTAGGACAAACTGTATAGCAATTGAGTTTTAATTGAAATATAATTCAGTAAATTCATGAAATCATAATATATTTATTTTCCTAACTATATTCATATAAGATATTTATATATACAACAAGTTTTATCACTGTATCAGTTATGTTGTGTAAATAGTGTCCCCTTTGCACATTCAAACAAAAAGAAGTTTCATCCAGGGCAACGAGTGTGGGGGAGGGAAGGAGTATTGTGAGAGCCTGTCATCAAAGGACAAGTGCTACCAACCCCTGGACAAAATAACCCTGCTTCATTTTGTAATTAGGTCAAACACTTTCTCTTAAGTACCTCTCAACTTAGACAACTCGTCATCAGTGTAATTGGGTCCCTTTATGTTGTATTTAACTTTACATTAATGTAATCTCTAGTTCCAAACTACACTTGATAGCAATTATTGTTATAATATTCAGTCACATCTAATCCTTATTGCATTTTTGTAACAATACTTAGTAACGGAGTACTTAAGTAATTATTAATATGCAAGTATCTGTGTAAATTCTTTTTATTTTATTATATGAGTAATATTTTTATTACAATAATAAAAATGGACAAGATAAAAATAGACTCAGTATCACTAGGAAACTTAAATATGTTTTATCATAAATTGAAAGTAAACTATCATTGAGGGTTGAATAATTAGTTTGTATTGAGTATATATTTTGTTTGCTTCATTACGTATTATTTATGACTCAAATCTTACCACCGTGAGAAAAAACATTTATAAGAATTGTGGCCTAGCATCCCAAAATTAGACTATTTACGTAACCACTTTGTAATCGCACATACGACACCCACTATTTCATGTAACAGAATAATTATAAGCTACAGCCAAGATAGGTGTTCCTATAACAAGGTAGTATTATGCAACACGAAACGTCGCTTATGAAAATCAACCAGTCTACTGATATGACTTAAAAATCATATATCTATACGTATCTCTCTCTCGTCGCCAAATTAATTTAAGAATACCACTTAAATCAATATTCTAATCCCAAATAGACTGAGTAGGTAGTTAAAACTCGTTTTGGCCACCGACAAGGAGCTTGGTTTCCGGTAATTGAAAATTCCATATATCCGGCATTTTAGTATGATATAACAGGAAATGACCCCTCACACGATATTACTTATATGAATTCTAAAAGGATGATACGGAAAACTGTCCTTCTTTTTATCGCTCGTGGGGATGGCAAATATTCATTTCTCTCTCTCTCTCTCTCTCTCTCTCTCTCTCTCTCTCTCTCTCTCTCTCTCTCTCTCTCTCTCTCTCTCTCTCTCTCTCTCTCTCTCTCTCTCTCTCTTATACTTAATTAGAGCCTAATAGAGCATAAATTAACCTGTAGCTATATTTAAAATAGTCGTTAAGCAGAGAGGATGATGTCGGCATACTTTAGCGTCGTTAAGTCTTGATAGACTTCCTTATTTACAACGGAAACTGGGTAGTCCAATGTCTCTTACAGTAAAAACTTAGTACATCATCTAGGTTAAGTCGCATTTGGAAAAAATAGGGGTCTCTCTCTCTCTCATGGGAACAACTGGAACGCATAAATTTATTTAACTTTTACAAATATAGAACCGAAATACATTTTCCCGACATTCACCTTAGTAATTTCACCTTAGTATAAAATTAAACCAATCATGCTAATAAATTTAAAACTAGGTTATAATATTGAGCCATCCTTATTCCAATTTACATTAGCTTTTTTTCTCTTCACGTTATAGACATTTAATTCCATTTATATTCATATTTAAATATTACCTATTTTTTCTAAATGAATATTTTAAAAGGGCAGAAAAGTTACATTTCACTATTCATCCAGGTAAGAATAATATTCCTAAGAATATATTATACTTTGAGAAACGTTAAATAATCTTTCAAAATACATGCTATACATTTAGGAAACTAAGTAATTGGACGAATCTATTAAAAGTAGTAATTCAGTTATTCTTTATCTAATTTATTATTAATTAATATAACGGTATAGCTATTGAAGTATTTTTATAATCATATGTATACTTTACCTTGTTTTGCATCAAGAGTGTATTATTTTATAAACATTGTTCTCTAAGGTATTAAAAATTAATATTTAAATTTTTTTTTCATTTATGAAATATTAGATGGTGTGATAATAATAAAAATTCCACACACTACACGAACTTAAGCCGAAAAAGTTTTTACAAATGGTACAAGGACGAATAACATATTTAAGAATAACTTATAATTCTAGGAAACTTTATATATTCCATCAAAATAGATATAGTACATTTCGTGTATAATTTGGATGAAATCTAGTTGTATGAAATGTTTATTTCAAAGACCTCTTGAGAATAAGTCCAACAATGGGGTGTTGAGTGACAAGAAGACAAAAGACCAGGCTTGCCAATACTCACCACATAATTTCTCTTCTTTATCCCTCAATCAGTTTAACGGATCAAACTGCTAACCCATTTACAGTTAAATGTTAGTTTTTTTTAACTCAACTGATTAAAAACGTAACTTTTATTTCTTATTATACTGCAATTCATATAATTATAACATTTTATTATACGTACAGAGCACAATATATATCATCAATACACACATCAATATATACATCATATATATATATATATATATATATATATATATATATATATATATATATATATATATATATATATATATATTGATAGAACTTTTGCAAACGATAACGATCAGGTTTGTACGGTTTTAGACAATGAGTTGTATTTAATATAATTTCGGAATTACTAATATCAAAAGTTAATACCTAAAAGTCATCGTGTGTTTGTAAAATATGATAGGAAATTTAAAAGATAACATCAAAATGGCTAGAGTTACAAGGTTGGAATATAAACTAAATTAATCTATTCAGACAAAATAATTACCAATATACCAATAGACATTTGTGAATGTGTGTTTACTTTCTGTGAGCAAAACATTATTACAGTAATTATTTGACCGTTGAAGTAATTTGTATCAGTTATTCAAGATATCCCGTAACTCTCTGAACAAGGATATATTATGTTATTCTTCAAGTGAAGACAAATATATTTCACCATATGAACATGGCTCTCCGGTGCTTAGTTTCCATCTGTCTGTCTGTACTATGTTAATAAAACTTTAATATCTTTTTCACCTTAATACTATTTATTCATACCGATTTCTATGAAAAGTATTCAGGACAAACCATATCCCCCGTGTTTTATAAAAAGAATCCACCTAGACATATTCCAGGGCAGACGAATATACCTGAGGTGATAGACATATACCCCTAGTGGAACATCTAAGCGTTAAAAAAGGAGTCCAAACCCAGTTGCTTGCGAATTATTATGATTTATAAAAAACACAAATTAGAATTCTTAAAGTTATTACATTTAAATAAAGTAGCTTCAAAATATCCCGAAAACTATTATTGTATAAATTTAAAAATGTAATTTATAACAGTTACAATTTCGTGTCCATTTCTGATATAACATTTAAAAATATATTTCTCTTATATTTATTTTTTATTTTGCTTATTAGTGCCAGATACTGCAGAGAGCTAATGCACCTGTCTATATCACCGGATCTGGCTGGTAGTACTAATTGTTCATGATTAGGAACTAGGTCGTTAACGTTGAGTACTTCTACTAAGCTGTAACCTAGTTAGTAACAAACTAAGCACAGTTTTTTTTCTTTTGTCCTCATCTTTTATTCATCAATGACATAAACGTTTTAAGATGTGCGGCGTAAATTCATTGCTCAAAGTTTTATTATCTCAAAGAATAAGTTTATATTAACAAACAATAAAAAATGCGTTTTGGTTGTCTGGAAGTAACGGATCCAAAAAGGATTCTTTTAACGAGTTATGGATCCCGAATAAGAAACCGACCTGTAAAAGGTCTTTTTCACTTGATGGGTGAAATTTTTTGTGAAATTTGAAAGATCTAGACCTAGTTTGCAACGGATACTGTTTTGTTCTGATTTGAAAGTCATCATCATGGTGAAGTAGCCATGGAACTAGGAAAAATTTGCATTACCTCTAATACTGTTTGTTATTCTCAAACACCGTCTCATCATATGACCGGGTTGAGAGATTTTCTATTGGAGTAACCATTGAAGTTTTACAATAATAGATCACCACTTTTCTAGGATTGTAATGTATTCTCTTCATCAGTCGTCAAATATCCATAAGGTTATGAGTTTACAAAAGTTAAAACTACTAAAAATGCGGTCAAGGTAGATTACAGGCTTCATTTTGAATATATGTTGTATTCACTTGCTCCGATCACCTTAAACCCTCCGGTATTTACTGAATGTCTTTGACTCGCATTTTTTCAGTTGTTATTCACAATTTTAAAAGTATTTTGTGTAAATAAGTGTACGCTTATCCTACACCCTATGCTGTTTTGACACGATTTATGAAGGCGTTATATTCCGATACACCAAAATTAGAATTTTATTTTTGAGAAAATAACGATTGAAAATGTACGTTATGTTATAATTTTGATTTAGGTCGTCCATGTTATATAGTGGGTAAACAGCTTTATAGAATGTTACAATAATACTTTTCGACATTGTTATTCTCAATAACGCACAACCATTATAATACAATATGTATATTTCATCAATATATAATTTAATATCACTAATTAAACACGTTTAAAAGTTTTCCTAAGCTAATGATCATGTTATGAAAGTTCTCATCAATTTTCAAAACCTTTCCTGTTTCTTGTATTGAATTGTAATATTCAAATGAGATCAAATCCGTAAAGAAAGCAAGCCAGCACAATACACTAAATGATTCAATGAACCAGTCTCAAAGCTTTACAAATATCATTACAAATACCATTACAAATATCATTCAGATTGCGTATTCATGTTTATAATATTCAAAGGGACAGACGGGTCGGATAAACAATACAACCTCTTACATTTCTCTTAATAAATTAAGTACTATTTATGTTAAAAGCCGAACACTTATTTAAATTTTAAAATATTAGAAATGATTGATTTTATCTCATAATTGACACGGGCTTAGAGTGAAAGGGGATAAATTTTCGCTTGTCATATTACTCACCATGTACATTAAGTACACCATGTACTTGTGTATTAAGAGGGTGATAAACGCAGACGGTCTCTGTGTTGCTTTGAGAGAAAACTGCCTAGAGGATATGAAATTAATCATTATAACAACGAGCTAAGTTTTCTTAAGGATGCTGAAGATAATTGTTAACGTTTAAGTTCGCAAGGAATAAGTTAAAAACTTTGATTGTATTGAAATCTCTAATTCATGAACAATTAAAACTCCACAAGATTAATTCCTTAGTATTTTTTTAAATAAAATTACTCTTCCCAGTTTCAGGAAACTGTTTAAAAATATAAAATTTATATTATTCTCTGATGGAGGCAGATTTGTGCCGTAAGATTATATTTGCAATCTATGTAAATTTTATTGCATTTACCACTATGTAAAGCGGTCCAATGTGTATTTAATGTGGGATCTCTGTAGGCTCCACGCAATGACATTAGTGCTCGGGGTTTTGGATACTGGTGACCCCTCTCATTTGAAATACCAGCTTTCAGCATGTGTGACTGTTAGAGAACGGCATGCAAGGCGGATGGCTTGCTACAAATGTAATCCTAGCATGTTAAGCAAAAAATATGTGGCAAAGCTGCTACGAAATTAAATGTATAACACTTGTTGACTACAAAAGATTTAGAGAGGAAAAATGTCTGCTTTCCATGCGATTTGGAAAATTAGAGAGAAATAAACACATGGCTTACTTAGAAAATTTAATTTTATATTGTGGTACAATCAAAGGAAAGATGTTATATTTTATGTTTATTCAAACGACTCAGTTTTTGTTTCATTTGCTGTTCACCTACAAAGAATGATATTACTCCTTGCTTGGTATGCTACAGTTACCATTGGCACTACAAACTCTAACAAAAGCTCCATAGAATGTTCAGCTTCATCTCGACCGGCAAAGTTAAAAATGACTGACAAGGTAAATAGCCCCTTGAATTACGAGGTGAGAAGCTACAATTATGTCCAAGAGGATGTTGTTTAAAGAAGGTTGATTGTAGCTCTTGCAGTTATTGCGCTAATTTCCTGAACTTATTGCAGTTGTTTGTTTTGTATACAGAAATGTAGACCATTCTTCCTTAGCTTTTTAACGAAGGATGTGATTGGTGAAAATTTTATCTGTTAAATAATTATATAGTGCACGGAGATGGGCAAAGCATCTTCAATTTAGTTATCACTGGGACAGACAAAAATATACAGAAAATTAATGTTTAAACCCACAGACAAACAGAATACGTAACCTCCAAAAAATAATGTAAAAATATTCCATATTTCATTGGTCATTCTTGAGATGTACAGTGGAAATCAGAAAAAACAGGAAAAAGGACAAAGAGAAAAAATAACACTCTTACTGGATCATTAGTGATAGGTAAGCATAATATGCAGCTCCTGTTTACATTCTCAAGGTATTACACTGTGTTTTAAGTTTTAGTAACGCTCAGTGCAATCTACATTGGAATAACAATATTCACTATTATCAAACTCTACCTTTACACATAAAATTAACTAGTACAACGTAATGAATCGTGATGATGCGATTATAACGAGGTCTTGAGAATATATTTTCAGAGAAAGACTCAACTTCTCACCGTACTCTCTGACATGAAATACCGCCTTTGCTCAGTTTAATGTCCCTGTTCACTGCACTCTTTGTGAGTGGTAATTTTTCATTAAAATGACTTTATAAATATACTATTTTAATTATCAATTTACGATTCTACTTTAATGTTCAATTCTATTTAATGTTACTTTATGTGTGTATTCATTGAAGCAAACTAAAATGAATATTGAACGATGTTATATTTGCAACGTTAATTTTAATATTACCTCAGAAATTATACTAAACACGCTTTTAGTTTTGATGAAGAGAAAAAGAATGCTTAAACTACATGAAAATGTTTATTATTAATTATAATTCTTTTTCTGATACAATATACTTGAATTTATTGGCTAAATAAATTATAAATATATTTAAAGGTAAACTGTGTAGACAAAGTAATAATTTGTAAACTGTAATAAATCAGAAAGCTTAATAACATTATTTGTAATATACATTCTAACATTTGATGAGAATATCAAAATCAACCACAGGCAAGTTTTTATTTTTGTTGTTTCTTTAGTTATATATACATTAATAACTTATGATATTTCGTATACATAATATATAATATCCTCAGAAATATTCACTATCGGATTCTGTTTACCGCAATTATGTATTTATTTTGTATACATTATTTTGTATACAATCCACATTGACTATACATGTAACACACTGGATTCTAAATTGCGATCAATATATCATAATCGTGCCTTTAGCAAGAGATACCACTGTAAGTTTATATATATATATATATATATATATATATATATATATATATATATATAATATATATATATATATATATAATATATATATGAAACAAAATATATATAAGAAACGATCGTGAAAAAGTGGGGCTCTGTGGTGTTGAAGTCACTTGCACATTCGGTAAGGGAGAGATCCGGGTTCGAGTCCCGGCGGAGCAAGTACTTTTTGCGATTCAATATTTATTGAAATTAAATTAGGCTATTGCCACTTATACAAATTTAATGAATGTAAACAGAAGTCATTTGACAGGTATTTGGTCTTCCGATCATATGTTAGTTTGGTTATTTAAACACATATGTGAAAGAAACGGCCAAATACAAAATAATTGAATCTTAAAAAGTGAGGGCTCTGTGGTGCAATGGTAGCACATTCACCCGGCAGGGAGAGATCCGGGTTCGAGTCCGGCGGAGCAAGAACTTTTTGCGATTCAATATTTATTGAAATTAAATTAGGCTATTGCCACTTATACAAATTTAATATATATAAATATATATATATATATATATATATATATATATATATATACTAGTATCAGTCAGTTACACTAACATATATCTAAAATGAATGAAAACACGCTTAACTCCTTATGAGAAAATTAAATTCACCTTGTTTTAATCTATAGCAATCAGCTCTTTAACCGATTTTGAAACAGTAAAATATGTTTATTGTGCATACTTATACTTACATGTCTTAAACGGGATGGCATTCGGAAGCAGTAAAAATAATTTAAAATTTGTTATTAAACACATCTAATAAATATTAGGTTCATATTGACAGTCGTGTAAACCATTTTACAAAAATAACAGTATTTCAAAAATTTCATCCGTCTATACCTGTATTTTTGAAATATTATTATTTTAAAATATTAGTAATTTTTTCCTTTGGATCCATAGGATATTCATTCCTATGACTCAATAAATCAAATATTGCGTTATCATGTGCATTAGCCTAGACCGAATGATCAACAGTTGAATTAAAAGGCATTAAATTTCTACAAATGACTACCGAAACTCAAATTTGAACATATTGTAATAGTTTAAGAAAACCTTGAACTGCCTTCTTATAAACTGGACATATTACTGAGTCTAAGAGTGTTTGAACGATGATCAGATGTTTTAGATTAGTTTACAGATCTTGATTGTAGTTTTTTTTTTTCATTTAAGATTACAAAGTTTTTAATTGGGTTAATTTTATTTTTATATATGTATACAATGACAATTTACACACTTAAACCAGCATTGCTAAATTGTAATAGTTTTCTGCTAAATATATGGCCGCTTTCCACAACCATTACTTTTAGTTACCTAATTCTTCATGTCGGCTAGATGACTAGAGGTACACATAAGATTTATGGTTAAAAAATATAGCATATTTAACCAGAACATGTAACTGTCTGTTTCAGCTTCCAGCTGTGACGTCATCATCAACAGTGACTCAATGAAGAACGGAACTGTCAGTTCGCCCTCGTTTCCCAATCCTTACGCGCCCCGAAGTCACTGTCGCTACGACTTCCAAGGAAGGGGGAAGGAAAGGGTGCAGATCGTTTTCACAGACTTCAACCTCTACCACCCTACTGATGACTCCAAGGAGTGAGTATAAATTATTCTTTGTTATAATTTAATCCCTCCATTTTGCAGACCTTAAACATTTTTATTGTTATCACTAATTATATTTTATAACTAGTACTTAGTGATCTGTATTGTTCTTTTTGCTTTGAGACCTTATAATATGTAGGCTACTATATGATTTATATAGAATATACACTGATTATACTTAAAAAATATCTTCTTATATAGGGTGATTCACGAAGATATGCCGAAACTGCGGTAGCCCCTTCTACACGTAAAAATCATGAAAAAAAGTTTTATACAAACATGAGTCCCAAATTGCTTTGTTAGTGAGTTACCGCTAGCGATAGATTTCTTCGAAATTACAGTTCACCGAGTAAAATGACGTCTGCCTGAAATTCGAGTAAGGCATAGGGGTAAATTTATTAGTTTGTATTTTTGTTGACCTGATAACTTGAACCAGGGCCCAGTACTGAAACTTAAGTAATTTTAGTGCAAAACCAGGGTCAAATACATAAATGGAGTAAAAACTGATGTTTGTTCATCCTTGGGCAACAATAACTTTGTTATTCCTCGCAGAAACAGAATTTTTTATTTAAACTTGTAGAAAATTATGTTGCAAACAAAACGTTGTAAATCAAGTTATACATATAGAGAATAGATATTTGAGTAAATGTATTTTTATTCATAACAGTACGACACGACAAAATTTATGCGCCACAATTTCTACTAAGAAGTTGTAAATTTTATTTTTGTTATGAATAATTATATCATAGTGTAACGGTGCATTCAGGTAATACTGACATACTGTACGGTTTGAATTAATTTGATTCCAAAACAGAATGATGCTTTGCAGGATATTTTAATTTCATAAGTTGGCAGTACAATAAGAAGCTGATTAACAATGATATATTTTGAACTGTATAATTTAAATAATTTTTAAATTTTATTCCATATGGGTATTGTTCTGTCTGTAGTAAGTGAGTTTAAGTATTGCTTTGCTGTAGTGACTAATAAATGATGAAATGAACACTACGTTTCGAGATCTGCAATCTGATCGTAAGTTGGCTGTACAATAAGAAGCTCATCAACAATTAAATAATTTTAATTGTATAATTTTAATAATTTTTAAAGCTAACACCTGAGGTTTATTCCATATGCGTATTGTTCTGTCTGTTGTAAGTGAGGTTCAGCCCGTGTATTGCTTTGCCGTAGTGATTATTAAATGATTGGAGTATTCTTTGTTTGAAGTTTATTTTTAACGATGGAAGGCTTGTGAAGGAAACAGGATGTTTCCGGACATTTGCCATCGTTGAGAGAAACATAAACATCAGGAACACTACGTTTCGACATTTGCAATCTTATCTCTTATTCAGGTAAATACTAACCTAAAACATAATTACAAACAGAAACACATTACACATATGTGCTGTTAAACATTATTTCTTTAACATAATTAACACTTATCGTCGACTTTTTAAGTATATGTTATTTATCGATGAGTCACAGTACACTCGCGGTGGTATCACCAATTCACGAACCCAACATTCACCCTCATGCAACAATTAAACGTGAGGTTTAACAGTAGCCTCAGCATAACCATATAGTGGGTATCATTCATGATTAGCTGATTTAACCGTTTTTTTTTTCAAGAGCGCTTTGTAGGTCAGAAATCTTTCTACAGGAAGAATTATCGATATTGTTTGAAGATGTTCCTTTTTGCAATGTGACGCCAGCTGTACTTCCAACATGATGGCACATTGCAAGTTTTTTTATATATTGTTTCCACCTACTTGAGTTGACAGTTTACAAATAAATGGACTAGTCGTGGAGCTAATATACACTGGCCACCTACGTCCCCAGATCATACGCTGTTGGATATTTGCGTATAGAGATGGATGCAGGATAAAGTATTCGAAATCTAATTAATTCCCCGTGAGGCGCTAAATAGACGTAGTAATGAAGCTTGAACGCAGTTAAAGGAAAGCCATGTTGAACTACGAAAAGCAACCAGAGCCATCCTTAAACGAGCAGCAAAATTTATTGAAGTTGGCGGAGACACTTTTAACAATTTACTGTTGAATGGGTTATAATCCGGTCTTTTCCGGTTGATTTTACTTTGTACTTTTGTGAATGAAAATTCATTTAATCCAACATCAATCCCCTTTTCTGTGCACTTGAATTACACAGTTTTGTGTAACACAGTTTTTACGAGTTTTATTCTATACTTTGATCTGTTTCTTGGTGAAATAACAAAGTTATTGGGATTATTTAGTACATTTCCTTAATAAATACATTACTAGCTCTAGCTGTTTTGTTAATTATTGTTATTTACTTAGTATATTCTTTAAAAGGTTATCGTTTTATTTTTAATACTGTATATATTGTACAGTACAGGATACATGCACTTTGTGCGATTTATTCATACAAATATATCATTTTATATAGTAAAAATTATTTTGTAAGACATTAAAAGTTAACAAAACATTAAAAAGGGCATAAAAGTCGTATTTGTTACATTACTTAAGAGGTTACTCTAAGTTTTAATTTGATTAAATTGTATAAATAGTATCAGAAGACAAATAAACAGTTTGAATGAACTGATGATGTAAATACAAATAATGACTTAATAATAACTTCAAACAAGAGGCCAATATCTGAAAAACTGCAACAGTAGTAAAAAAAGCTGTATGGCGAAAAGTAGAAATGGAGTTTTTAAGTAAACAGATAAACAAGTTAATACCAAATACCGAAAATTACAATAGGATTATTACTGGGAAAAATATAACGTATGAAGAAGTATGGATCGTACAGAAATCTTATATTAAAAATAAGCTATCCAATTTTTCAGAAAATTTTAAAGGTTTCGTATATGTATACACTAGGGCGATGTTGTTTCCAGTTGACACAATGAGCTCCTAAATGATCTGAAAAACAGTTATATAAATGAGTAATTTGCAAACATGGGGAATTTTATGAAGGGGATAAGGACTTAGACATGGGTTACAGTACAAACAAACTAGTCCATAATATAAATTAATCCGTGTTTAATAGTGCTTCTGAGGACGAAATAAAATTGGCCATGAATGAAATCCTCTCTAAGAGGGTTGATGTTGATGCAATAAGTATTGATATGATCAAAGCCCTTGGTCACTATGCATTTGAAACAATAAGCTATTTAGTTAACAAGTCTTTAAAACTGGAAAGCTTCCACAATCCTGAAATCCCGATAGAAAAAATACAGAGCCCTTCTTGTGTAAGCCAGTTTAGACCAATATCTATGCAATGAATTTTATAACTAAATAACAAATTATTTTTTACTTTTTCATATATTGTTTTTTCTGTTGTTGAGTTAAAAAAATAAGTGCTATGAATATGCAATAGTGTAAATTCAAGAGTAAAGAAAACTTACTGATAGGGGTGGACGAAGAAGTATGATGAATAAGAATATGCCATGTTGCAGATGTGAGAGCATAGATTCTCTAATGGCGTACGTACTGATAGAGGGGCGGATGGAGAAGATAGACAACTTCTGTGGCTCCATGGTGCCCAAACCTCTCATGAGCAACGGTCCCAGACTGATGCTGGAGTTCCGGGGTATCTACTCCTCTAGATACGCCCGGGGATTCAGAGCCACCTACACCTTCACTGAGAGTGAGTGATAAATACTAGTATTTTTAAATTTAGTATAAATAATAATTCTACCAGGAGGTACTAAATTACGAGTATTATCTTCCATTGTATTGTTTACAATGGGGATACAATATTATCAAGAGCTAAGAGTGCTCTTTATTCCATACTAGATAAAAAAAACTATAATATATTAAATATATACACTGTCACTTACAATACTTCTTGTGGTACCGCTGGCTAGGCGATGCCTTATTTGCTAACGCACTCAATCTTTCTGATAATTTTTTATAATTATATGGCGGATTTATTTTTTTGTACTAAATCGAGAAGTATCATGGAACGATTAACAGTACTATAGTTTATATTAACTTTAAAGAGTATTGCAGCATATTATTTTCCTGTCTGTTAAATTACGCTCTATTTAGTGACCCAAAATTAGTTTTAAATATAATTTTACCACCTATCTTTTATCTTTTTCCAAAAATCTAATTGTATTTTGCTCGATGAAACATAAAAAGCATCTTAAAATTATGATACAAAATATTATACTATGTAATTTATTAACATATATTTATAAAAGTTTTATTGACAGTTTAACCGTAGCACACTTTCGAAGACTGTGTGCATTTATAAAAGGGATTTATGATGATTCGTTAGCTATAATCAAGTATTTCATCAATCCTCTCAAATTAAGTTGGTTTCGCTAAGGGATGACTCCGGAATACACAGAATAAGTAATGAAGCTCACAAATTTGAAACGTTTATGCTCATGTATCTTGTATTAAGACTTAACAGTTTACACCTCTAACCATTATTTGTGTCAAAAAGCCCGTAAATGAACTATCTTGCTCTATCAACGCCTGTATTAGGGCATTGAATGATTGAAAGTTAACTTCCGTTTTACCTATTACAACTATCACGATATTCGTTAGCTTGATTAAAACTTGTATACATCCCTAGAGATGAATAATAATAATAATATCCGTGATAAATATGCACAATGCTGATACTTTGGTGCTACATAGCAGCTACTGAGTGTTTGTATTCCGTTTATCACATCAAATTTGACATGTTTTCTACCGGTGGTACAAGTAAATCAGGCCATGCATGTAAGGGGGGAGTACACCCTGATTAATTAACTTGATTGTTATTGGAATTACCACAATTGCGTGGTCAACTGCTAGTAACACTAGGAACACTTCGGGTTATAAAGTGGATAGTAGCCGATTCTCAGACCTGCTAAATATGCATTTATAATTTAGTAAAAATCGGTAAAGCCGTTTCGGAGGAGTAAGGTAACTAACATGGTTACACAAGAATTTTATATATGATCTTTAAAAGTTAATGAGTTTATTTAATTAAATAAATCTTTCACAGGTCTTTTCTCAATAATGGTACTTTAACTTTCACGTTACTTTAACGCTTTTTAGTATTTAAATCACGATTCACATTTTATTGATGACATGAGTTTCAGCCTTAAGCTACAAATATTCAAGGCCAGACTCATTCCACGAACATGCTGATCGTTATTGATGTCTGACTGAATATTGGAAGGGAAATAAATGTCATCAGTTACTTTTGCTCGTCATGTTCTTTCTAATCTCATTGTCATTGAAAATCAGCTTAAAGCTATTGAACACTAAAATCTCGAAGTTTGCAATACGAAATTTTGCGCCGTAAACAAATGTGGATTTGTCAAAATAGCTCTCCATGGTATACGATGTAAGGACGAGTTGATAAGAATATTTTATTTATTTATCATATATAGGCATAAAAAACATTATATTCAGGTAACATAGTAGACAACCATTCTTAAATATGGGCTCCAGTTATATGCTTCTTCTTTACTGACACGTTCAATATTCAGGTTTGTTTAGCAAGTAAACCAATGGTTTAATTCGAGTTATAAACCTCTTCATTGAGACGTTTCTGGAGGATCATTATAAATAATTTTTATCCTTTATATGTGTCGCTAATATATGTGTCGTATTAGAGTTAGTATACAATTGCCAAGAATATCGTGAATATATTATTTACTTATTTTATAAAGCTAAAATATGAAAAAAATAAATTTTTATTTGTAATAAACTTTGTTTAAATTTCTTAAAAATAAATACATTATAAACTTATTTGTGGAAGTTTTTTATGTAAATAATGATTCAAACGTGTGAATATCAACTTAAGCAAAGTATCTGTGATGCACCTCCTTACCTAATATAATACAAGGAACACAAGAATCCTCTCAGCGTCTTTGTTAGGTGTTGCTGTGTAAGGCAGCCAAACATTTATATTAAAGCTGGTGCAGTGAACGAGGTATTACAAATTATTCAAGATATTTTATCATTCCTTTTTCCGATAGGTATCTTAATCTGTAACTTGTTTCTTTTAATATGATAAATGATAAGTAAATATTTTATGTATTTGAATAAATATCTTTGTTTTGGGCGTTTTCCTTAATACTGTGTAACAAATATCTTTTGTGTGTGTGTGTGTGTGTGTGTGTGTGCGCGAGCGAGCGTGCGTGCGAGCGTGCGTGCGTGTGTGTGTGTGTGTGTGTGTAAAAAATGTTAAATAAATTTGCGATCCAAATGCCACGTGTCACCAATTTTTGTATTAATTCAATTAAATTGATAAATAGGATAAAACATAAAACAAATGTCTTTTTTGTTCAAGCACCAAATTTATATAATAATATTACAATTATAAGATAATTTCATATGACTATTAGGTATATACTATTATATACAAACAAGTTTGTCTCTACAAATTTTATGTTTCATACTTAATTAGGTTTCAGAATGTTATTACCTCTTGCAATTGCAAGGTTAGACAAAGACATAATGTTTTTTTCGATAATCACCGAAACCATTGCCTGAGAAAGAGCTCGTGTTTCGAAATTAAAGTGAAATTTATTTATAATTCGCCAATAATATTTTTATACTACAAATGTAACATAAATAAATAAATAATAAATATATATATATATATATATATATATATATATTTATATATAAAACATATTCAGACATATTAAAATTATCATATGCTGTTTCTAAATACTTAAGTATTAAGGCGATACAGGTAAAGAAATATAGTTCTTATCATTACGCTAGTCTTTTCAAGATGTTCTGGAAATATAGTTGAATAATTTAATTAGTTAAATTTCTTTTCATTCCACAAAAATGTTTAAGTATTCAGTTATCGAACCATTAAATATTGAATAGTGAATAAACTAAAAAAGTTCTATTTTTGATACCACGGTATTAATCTGGCAGAAACACATCGGTAAACAATACGGAATATCCGAGAGATTTGAATAAATTTTGTAACTAATCTTATTAGAATATTTAATTATTCAATATTTAGAAAAATTATTTAATTTATGAAGTTCTTCTAGGTTAAAACTTATTATATAGCACCTAAAAATATGAATATTCCATTCAATAGCAACACTCTTGTAAAAAAACGGTCACTATTACGTTTATAAAAAAATCAACTTCAACTCTCTTTTATAATAATTAATTTAGTTAACCCATATAAATACTACAAAATCAATTTCAGTCTTTCAACTGTAATACCTTCATTTGAATTAAGGAACACAAACAATTTTAAAATTTTAAGTTGGATTGAGAGCCTAAATCTCTATCTAATATTAAAATTTCCTTTAAGAAAAAACTCCTAGGCTTAGGAGTATTCAGGATCGGGGTAGACAAAGACATGCGATAACTAGAGATCGAGTGCTTAGAGTATTTCAGAGTTAGTGTAAGGTATAGAGGCTTTCAGAAACCAAATGTTCCAGTGCCAATAGTTCTTAACATATCTGTCTTATGATTTATTAGGAAAATGTACCTGCATTTAATAGCTAGTGAACCAAAAGTTATGGTTTAAAATATGCATCAATATTACTAGATATCCTCATACTCTGTACACTTGCTTCAAACTTTTTTTGTTTGAAGTAAACAAATATAGAATTTTATTTAAGATTATGTGTAATACAAAATTTCGAGTATAATTGCGTACTATTCAAACAACACATATATACCAGTTTATTGTCACATACAAAGTCTAGCTATAACAAAGATCAGATTATTTGAGTAAGCTACTCCACAAAGGACCGTAATACTATGGCCTGAGGTTAAGTATTGCAGTATATCATGTTCGGCACAGACTGTAATAACGGACTTATTGCCTGTAATATTACAGAGTAGGAGGGAAATCCAATAATATCAGTGTGTGACTACATGATGTGTGGTAAACATATTCTTCCCTTATATGTTTCTGTTGGTTACCAAGTAACATTTGTTTCTTGTAGTCTACTTTCTAGTTTCATCTAAACTGCATCCTTTAGTTCGCTTTTCATACAATTTTTGATAGCATCTATTATACTGCCTACTACAGAAACTTTGTCAATTTAATAAAACGTATAAGCCTAGAGATCGTATACTAACCAAACCTCATTATGTAAATTGTATTATTTCAACATTTAAAATATTTGTTGCATTGTTAGCGGAAAACAATTAGAGACTACAAACAGCGGCCTTGTAATACAACGGCAGTCGCAAGGTCAACATAACATCCAATTAGTTAGTTAGGACATACAATGATGTCCAATGTAACAAGATCTTAGGGATACGTTATACCTGTAGGATATATAGCACCCTATTATCCCTTACAATGGAGGTTTATGTTGACAGTGCGTTATCTCAGTTTATAACAAGCCCTGATTTAGACACTTGTGACACATTTAATTTGGAAATACCATATTCTGGTTTAAATTTTCAGGATTTCTGGCGTGTTTATTGCGAATGAATTAAAATGTAATTTATACAATTAAATATATATGGTATTACTCTACTCTAGAAGTATAACTCTGCAAAGAACACATATTTAACCCACAACTTATAAAGACGCCATTAGATAACTAATAATTTCTATTGCTCCCAATTTGTATCTACGCTATGTTATGTAAACGATGAAATGTTATGGCAGAATAATATACAACTGTATAAACATAAACAGAACACTTCTTACCGTTTTATTTTTTTCAAAAGTTTAAAGATAAACTAAGTTCTCTGTAAGAGTTCACAGTGGCTTTTTGTAAGTAATGAACCACGTAGAGTTTTCAGCATAATCTGGGACAAATTTCCCCTTTTTATTTTTGCAATTCGCTTTCTGAACGTTTCTTTTTGTAGATATGAATAACGAGGGTTTTAAATGATCTTGAAATCAAAATGCTATACATGTATATTCATGAATATACAAGTTTTTTTGCCTTGTATTTACGTCTTTAAATAACAAATTCTGTTGTTTTATATAATCAAAACGATAATTTTACAAAAACTAATAATCCAAGAACCAATAGCCCATTTTCACCTGTAAAAGTACAGGTTCTTGATACTCGTAAACTTGAAAAAAAACTATTCTCTATACAAAATGGAATGCCAATGCAGTAGATAAGGGTTTAAAATTGGAAAAGTATATAATATCAAGAGATATCTTTTGAAATAATATCACGCAGCTTTACACGTTTAGCTCTAAGTTCATTTGACACAGTCAGTCAACTAATAAATGTCAATTATTTGTTCAATATTTCAGATTCAAGTCTCCAGGGTTCTAGATATCGATTAAGCGAAATTTAATTCGGATCCCTTTGACAAGTTGTATGGCTGTAAAACAGCGTTCAATTAAATGTATAATTGACAGTGAAGAATCATCCTGGAAGTATTTACCAACATTCTCTATTTACATTTGATTTGATTTTTAAAAACGTTTTTGGAACATACATCTGTGATAAATTGAACACTATCGAGATACATATATGAATTTACTGCATCAAAGTGTATTCTAAATTGATATAAAGTGTGTTGTAGTTTGGTTCAAATGCAAACTTAAATGGGTGGTGAAATATCCAGTTTAGTAGTTTTGTAACAAAGAATTTAACACATTATCAAGAGCAGATATTGATCCAGACACGTAAAGTCATAAGAGATAATTCTATTTCTTGTAGAGACCAGAGTATACACTACAAAGGTCAAATCAAAATCAAATCAAATCAAATCAAGACACAGGCAGAATGTGAAATATTAGATCAGTCAGAAGGTAAAGTCAACAGTGATAGTTCTCTGTCGTAAAGGGACCTGAGTAAACACTATATAAGTACAAAGTAAATATTGGCAAATTGAACATCGTGAACAATGGAGATATGCCGGAAACAGGAGCTAAACTCAACATTCAAAGTTCAAACAATGGATATAGTTGAATATCCATCTGCTTCTCTGCCCACAAAAAAATCTTGATGACCGGTTGAATTCAGGTCTTACGCATTGATGATTGATGATTTAGCGTGGACACTTATTTATTGGAAGTAAGTTCTGAGTAACTTACATTACATTTTCACAATATTAAAAAGTATAAAATTATTTCGCGCAAAAATTTCATCTGGGTCTATATAATATTTTACAGGTATATCGAATACAACAGACACTTAAGGATGTCTATGCTCTGTGTCTTGTACAGCTTAATGTGTAGATTACCACTATTATCATCAGTCGTTATGAAATGCTGATCAAATACGCTGTCAGGTAAATAAATGCCCTAGTATCTCGTAATTTCCATTACAGGTTCTCATCAATGGTTATGTTAGTTGCATCTAGATTATAATTTTCGCTTACATTTGATTTATACTTTCCAGTTGAATCTACACTAGTTAAAGCGAAAACTGATGTGTTACTTATAACTGGGCTGTTTTATAGATGTGTTATAGATCCGTGAGTGAAAATCACTACCGTAAATATATGAGGGAACCAAGATTAAATTAATAGGGTTAGTCTATTATAGGGAATGATTATTATAGTTAGTGGGGCTTTCTAGCTGTTAAAGGTTGTTGCTTGTCTAGACTTAAGAGTTTGCCACTCCTGCCCACTTTGACCTGAGAGGCTGGCATAGAACTGGGGTCTCCTTCTATTAAGGAGAAATGAATAATAGTAATGTCCCAAATCCATTATTCCTGAATCTCTACAGTAGTCATCCCCTAAACTAAACCTGATCCATCCATAATATTCTGTCCATCTAGATGCAGCGAAAATGGTGCTTTTTGGACCAATGGAAATTTTTTAGTTTCTTACACGTAAAAGATCAAAAAAGCTACAGCTGTATACTCAGCTGTCACATGGATCTAAAATAAAGTGATAAAGATAGAGATAAGTGATAAAGATTTCAAATGCTACAAAACCCAAGTTTAAATCATGAAGAGGCCTAGTAAATATACATCTGCTCATGCTTTCATGTATATTAGCACTTATCCCAGAACTCGCCCAACGGCACCTCGTCCTCAGATTACTCCTGCTGATTACCAAGAGTCAATAATTATAGCTAACCCTTTCTGTTCCAGACTTCGGTGTCATGACGGGGGTACAGCACGACGCCCTGCCCTGTGCCTTCATGTTCAACAGCACCGGGCCCCAGGGCTCACCCAATGGTACCTTCTCCTCTCCCAACTTCCCTGGGTTCTACCCCCGGGACACCGAGTGCCATTACTTCTTCCACGGCGACACCAACCAGAGGGTGCGTCTTCACTTCCACTACTTCGACGTCGAAGGGTTCTTCCGTAAGTATACTTAACCAACGGTAACTGTTTATTTATCCAATTATTTATTATTGAGCTAATGTTTTGAAGCTATGTTCAGTAATACATTATAATTTGTATCAAAAAATATGGTGCATATTACCATACAGGAAAATTAAAATAATTTTTTTATCTGCTAGAATAATTACGTTTTTATAAATCTTCAGTATTACCAAATTATGTCAAACAGTCACACTATATTGAAACCTCAGTCAAACATACACTATTGACTATCATACATATTTTATTCATGTTAATTTTCCCACTTCATTCTGCTAACTATGCGGTCATCAGTCGTATTTTATAAACTCGTCAACTCTGTAAAATTCGTAAGACACTAAACAGCTTTCTAAACAAGATTTTGATACCTTGGGCGTTGTGGAAATTGTTATTGAATCAGCCCATTTGATTATAATGTGAGTTAATGCCTAAGCACGTGTTTCGTAAACCTCCGTTCTGTGTCTCCCAGTCCGGTAGACATATCTGCCAAGCGTTTCGTACTTATGTATGTCTCAACTGCTTGTCATTGTACCTTTACAGATACAGAACAATGTCTCTAAAATATAGAGCCTTAACAGAGTCTGTAGTGTCGGCCTTTTGAATCCCTCATTTTCTCTGAACTTTAATATTGCGATTACCTAAACTCCTTTTATTTGAATTTAAAACCTCTGAAGATTAGTAGTTTGTTCTTGCTCCCTACAAACATAAACTGTAAGTTATATGAGCATAAATAGAGCAATAATACACCGTCTTTAGAAAGTCAATAGAGCGGTATTCAGGTAAAGACCTCAAACATAAATACCCGAGGACAGTTTGGATTATGAATCTCTATCCAGGAAGGTTTATTAAAATTTTGAACGATCAACTTCACTATAAATAGTGTAATCCAATAAGGTAAACGATCTGTTATTTGGACCTCTTGACTCTAATGCAAAAATCAGGTCATCAATTGATTTTGGGAAATTCGATGGAATTAACAGTGTTGAAAATCAGAACTGTTTATTTCTACAAAATTTCCTGTCCCAGTAAAGATTTCAATTTTTTTCCAGCAACGTACTATACGATTCTCCCCTGTAGCATTGATGATCCTATGTCTTTGAAATAGATTTTTTTAAATCAGACTTAGAATAAAATTGATTCCTAATGGATCCCAAAGCTCAGGTGAGATGGATTTAGAGAGTCTAATTGCGATTTTACCCATTTGTGTTCGCTGGTTTAGAGATAAGCTGAGCCTCACTTCTAATACCATATAATTCTACTTTTTCGAGCAGTTTGTAGTGTTGTACACACTCGAATGCTTTAGAAAAATCCCTCTATAACCATTTCGACGTCACTCGCCACCACGTCTATTGTTGACATAGCCTTTCTAATGCCGAATTGATCGCCAGAAAAAATGGTTGTTTAATTAACTTATATTAATTATTACTACACGTTGTACTTAAACTAAATTTCGGACTATTTAGAATCTATTATTCACTAGACTTTGCCGTATCTTCGCCTAAAACTCCATCATAAACCAGTAAGCGAAGCTGTAAAGGGTGCTCTTGTTTTGATTACGCACGATAACTATTTATAGGTCGTTTTAGACACTACCATGCCCATTCTAGAGAACTAATACTCATATCTGATCTTGCATGAATCACAAATGCTAAAAACACCTTTAAATTTGATTGAAATCAATATTTCCTCCTATTAGAGATGTAGCCTCAAAAAGTGTTTGATAAATATGTAAACCTTTTTAACACTTTTTAAACTTTTTTATTTTCGTAAAATGTACATTTCTAATTCTGGGAATTCATCTTCAGGTACCTTAGTTACCTTCATTAACTTATATTAATTACTATACGGTGTACTTAAACTAAATGTAGGACTATTTGGAATCTATGATGCACTAGACTTGATCGACATAAATATTTTTTCCTAATTATTTTCAATGTTTGGCGTAATCGTTACGCTTCGTACAACGTTCTATTTTAAAATACGTAGTATAATACATTCTTTATGAAATGTTCAAACTTAAGATGTTTTCTTCATACATTGTGAATATATAACAAATCATAACTATTTCAGGAATTCATGTCTTGGCAAAGAGTCTGAATTTCCCATTTGGCTGCAACTCAAAACAAATTTAGAGCAATATTAAGTTTCTGAAGTTGACGAGCGTAAATCATTTCAGGTTAGATAATACCCATTCATCCCCTGTAACAGCAACAACAATCTCCACCCTTGACAAGTAACTGTCCCGCTCCAAGTTTTGATTTAATTCTAAAAAGTGTTTCTTCTTTGTTTATTATAAATCACAACGTTGCATTTTGTTTCAAGATAAAGTTCATGTTAGTCCTTATCTCAACTATTTTAGTACATCTATTAAGTCATTTTAATACAAGAATAAAGTATATTTATCAGGTCAAAGCATATGAGGTATATTTTTTTTTAGAAACTCTGAGAGTGCTGAAACATTGTGGACAAAGGCCCAGGGAGGTAAACATTTAAACAGGACTGGTGCAAACACAGGTGCAGGAATTGTTTGCCACTAGAGAAAAATAATTTTCTGGTATATACTAACCGCTTTGTGACTGGTTTTAAATAATCCCAATATTATAAGTCTTGTTGAACTCTACTGAAGGTAAACTATACTTAAATAGATGCTTGGCTTATGATGACGCAGACACCTATAGTGAAATTGATTTAGTGCAACATAAAAAAATTACAAGACACTAAACATGACTTTTTGAATAAAATAGTATGCATCTAAACCATAAAAATCTCTCTCTGTAAATAAAATAAAGTCAGTAAAACAACATAGTTTAAGCTATAACAAGTAAATCGATTAAGATTCCTTTTGGGAGTTTAATATTGTGAAACAATTTTAATAGGTATTCATCTAGCTAAAAAGTGCGCAAATCATATTTGTTGTATCAATTTCTATATTTATTGCTCAGTTTTTAAAAATTTGGTCCTATAAAATGATAGAGTTTCCAATTAGGTACTTACAGTTTATGTATACAAAAAGCAATATAATTAAAAGAATCTGAATAATTACACCATTAAACTAATTTGACATAATTAACAATGTTGTTATTAGTTTTATATCATGGCATAAGACCTACGCATCTATTATTACGATTAGACTTAAAGGTTGATTTTAAAGAATTTATATTATTTTTCATTTCATTTAGTGTCTCAACTGTGTAATTATGCTAATTAATCATGTTATTAGAAATTTTGATCTATAAATAGTAATAGTAAAAGAAAACCTATATGTATTATACTTCTAATTATAAGCGGTGCATACCCGCCAAAACAAGTACAATGGTGGATATTGAAATTGAAGATATCTATAGCTGTGGATCCAACGCTTGGAAGCTGACATAAATAGCAGAAACTGGGAGTGGGGCGATAACATCGTATTGTTGTTGTATTTGGGTCAGCATCTCGGCTTCCTTGATATAAAGCAACCCTTACATTGGGCGGAACAAAACATTGATGCTTGAGTACATTTCATTCTGTTTTATAGTTAAAAACCCCAATATAAACAATCCTAATGTTAAATAATTATTCAGAATTATAGGACTTCAATTCAAATTGTATTAAATACATTGTAGTATTTATATTGAATGCTATCAGGTACACCGCACCCAAACGAATATCACACCTTTACTAATTTCACAATACTGCAGACAAATTACTGTTCCACGGTAGCCAACTTGGAACGTGTTCTGGAAAGTGTGTTTCTTAGCTCCACGGTGTATGGTGTAATTAGTGGCAGAACGTTTCCCTCACCCCTCCCTATAAAGTTTAATGTTGCAAAATATACATTTATAACCTACATGCTCAGAGTTGTTTTATTCTACCTACAGTTTCAAAGATGGATGGACTAAAAATGGTATTTCTTTGCCTATAGTCTGTGGAAAGTATATACGTGATACCTAAATACCTATATGGTGGAAGTAGTCTAAACTAACTTCTGGTGTATTCAATCTGCAAGCAAAGGTAGTATTAAAGCAGTGTATTTCACCATGATGGCTAATTAATAGTCACCATCTTGAGTCTTGATACAATTTGATTCTGTGAAAAAGATTTATTCCATTTGTGAACTTAGCAAATGCAATAACTGTTGGGTTGTGCTGAATGTAGTTCAGGTTGTTTAGAGTAGTTTTGTAACATATCGATTTACATGAATAGTATATTAAATTATTTATTAGTTCATAACTGAAAATTCTGTCTCTTCTTGAGTTAAGTATAAATTTAAAGGACATACTCTTAATTATATGTACGCCTGTCACTTATTGGTGAGTTACTAGGTCATTTTACTCGTACCCATAAGAAGAGAACAAGTCATGACGGCAGGCGGGGTTTTAAGTCTGTTATGAAACAAGATAGAGTCTATAAATTGTATAGTAATTGAGAAAGTAGATACTGTTTTAATTTCTGTCACAGGCCTCTAATACTAAAAGGGGTATTATCTTATATTGTATTCTTTGTATTCCATTAACAGTAGAAATTATTTTAAGCTTGGTATCACATTACTGTTATAAACCTACAAAACATTATGCTAAATTTTGTATAGCTGTTTTTTAAAGTAGGCTAATTCTCATATATACTAATGCATAAGCTGTCAGTATATATAATATATATATATATATATACATATATATATATATTCCAAATTATCTTTTATACATTTCAAACACTAAAGATTATCAGACACTATACAATAAGGAGTTTCTAGTTAGCATTAAAAATCTTGCTTGTTTAATAAATACTCATACACAATAACTCGTGTTTCAGTTTTGTTATTAATACCAAACACTTCACGTTCAATAACAGCCCCACTACTACTACAATAATATAAGTTAAGTAAGGACAAATTTTAACATTAAAGATATTACTGTGATGACGGAATTTCTTTGAGGTGTTTTTTTTCGCCGATCATGACACCTAAAATCCAAAACCAACATGATCACAAATTGTATACACAGGGTGTTTACAAAAGGGTGTAACATAACATAACATAAATTTCATATTAAGATAGGTTGGGAATTGTTTCGTTTAGCCGCTACCTGCCACTTTTTATTTTGTACAACAATATTTTCCTTAATACAAGTTAAGTTTTAGAAACCAAATTTGGCTTATATGTGTTTATAGAAAAGGGGAAAAGTTAAAAAATATTTTTTTTTTTTATATTAGCTAAATGACTTCTGTTGAAAAGGTTATAAGTGAAATAACAAAAATACCTTTATAGTTAATATTTAAAGTAAAATAAATATTTGAAGAATAGTATTACAATTCCAACGGTACTTTTTTCAACGAAATGCTTCAATAAATAAGCGAGCACTACCACTTTATATGTAAGCTTGCACAAGCCAGGAGAAGCATTTTGTCTTTTGATGGGCATCAGATGTTTTACATAGTTATAGCAATTTTCTATAACACAATTTTTTTTTTTTTTTTACATCAATTCCAACAGCACTTTTTCACGAAATACCAAATATTAGCCTAGCATTTCACATTTGAGTGCTGTCAGTTTTTTGTTGCTCCTGTCATGTGCAAGAGTACTTTTGAAGTAGTCATTTTTGCTTGTGTATTAACGGATTTCATTGGAAAAAGTATCGATGAAATTCTTATAATAGTGTCAAAAGAGTTCGTATCTTGTAAATTTTAAACAGATGTAATGAAGCAAATTCTTATGAAAAGATAAAACATTTACTGCCCTCTGCTTGTTCAAGCCTCCATTTAAATTTTTTGAGCAATTTTATTTACTAACGGATACTTGGTAACTGGATTTCTTATGGTACTAGCATTTTGTTTTTTGTTTTTTTTAACATTTTAACACAGTATTTTTTCTAAGCGTATGTGCCTAATTTTATTACTATATCATAACTAATTTTAGAGATAATAATTTTTTATAAAACTGCAGAATGTCGGCTAGCGGCTAAACTAGAAATTTTTAGCCGAGGCTTGTGCTTTTTAGCCGGGAGCCACCGAGGCTTGTGACCCCCTTTTGTGAATACCCTGTATATTTAATCAAGAAAGTTAGTAATATATTTATTTTCTAATACTTTTATTGCTTAACACCCTGATTGACATTAAAATGGTCAAAACAGACCAGCCCCTAGCGGCTACAGAGGGAGCAAGCGTGATGCTTTGTTCTGTGACACAAAAGTACTTACTTAAAAAAAATATGAAAATAGGGATATATTTTCATATTAAACGTATCACTCGGTCTTGACTCTTGCTCACAATGTTTGCTTAACTTTACACATTTCTCTAATATGTATTTAATCAACTTTACCTTCTAATTCGTAAGCTGATATTTCGTGTGATGACTCATTTTCCAAATGACGCATGTTTTATGGTCTAAATGAATGTTTGAATAATTTCGTTTATTTACTTCGCAATTACAATTTTTAACTTATTTGAGCTCAACACGCTACATTAACGTTCAAAAGTAAATTTGCCAGACACTAAATTTAAATTCTTTTATTTTAATAATTGTATTATTATAATTTACTTGTAAAATAAATAATTAATTTAATGTATAGTAAAATATTTATACTGATATATTACTATATAAAAGACTTTAATAAAAATTCCAATAGTAGACTTGTATGTTTTTAGTTACTTTTAAAATGTAAAATCTCTGAAATAAAATTTATAATTTGTTTTGTTATTACCTTATATAAATATATTATTTATATCTTTAATTATTCATTAATTTAAACGCCTCAGCTTGTTCAAACGGCCCAAAGTATAATCGAAATTGAAAGCTTTGTATAATGTATGAAATAGTATTTGCGAAAATTGTAAATATGTAAAAACTTCATGTTGGACAATGGAAAATAAAAATTTTTTATATAGTAGAGTTTTTATTTTTCGCTTAGTATGTGGACTACACCGTTCTATCTAGAGTTTACAGCATGCATTGATGACAATACTTAATCTAATATAGGAACAAATTATCGTTTACATATTTATTTTTAATCATGAACATACTATTTACTAATTTTAATCACACGGTAGTTCCATAGCTCGTGTTTCTTAAATTGTTTCACTGACCATAAAAGTTTGTCCCTAACAGCCGATACATAATGTTCCAGATGTGAAGCGACTTCCGCCAGCGACTACGTGGAGTTCTCCAACTTCATGGCACGCGACCGGAAGTACTCAAGGCACTGCGGACAACTCAAGGACTTCGAGATTGAGTCTGACCGGAGGTTCTTCCGAGTGACGTTCTGGTCTAACGACCGCCTGGACGGTACCGGCTTCAACGCCAGTTATCAGTTCATCGATGACGTGGATACGGCACATACGGTGCGGCCCACACTGATGACGGGAGGTTCCCTCCGCCACACGCTACAGGGTATGTTAGGGTTAGGTATACAGCTATCCTATCCATAGTATTTTTTCAGTTCAGGCGCTAATGCAGAATATTGAAGACTATTATTATTTGCAAGATATAGAAAATCATTAAAATATTAACTATTATTGAAATGATACACGAGTTACAAAACACAGTTGTGTAAAACTTACCTTCTCTGGGACTATAATCAAAACTCTAGCTCTGAATTATATAGACCAATAAGTTTTTTAGATAATAAACATACCCCAGTAGTGTTTTAAATTACAGTACTCTATCCAGTTACAAATATCGGACATCAAAATACACGATAAAATATATAAAAAAAAAAAGTAAAGAATGTCTTATTTTACCAGGCGAAGTTAGGGCTAAGAAGCCCTCTCTAACACTTAACCTGGGTAAAGTGCCAGGCAATATACGGTGCCAGGCATCAATGTCATTTTCTAAATCATGCAACAGCCAATAAGCCCATTCTAATACCAGATGCAATACCTTATTGATTTGTTTCATGGGTTTTTTGTACTTAGATGGAAAAAAATTAACCTAAAGGGTTTGTTTAAAAGGGAAAGAAAGTTTTTACACTCAAAACTAGAAGGGAAAAAATCATTGAAGGTAATTAACGTTTCAGTTATACAAGATAGGATAGAGAGTTAGAAATTCAGTTCTCATTCAAATATTATCTCCATTACAAGACAGAACATAACTGAGCATAGTTAAATAACTCAATTCAAATAAAGAACTTTAGATACAACGTTTTTTACCTATCATTTAACTCGTTTTTCGTCAGATGTCGATAAAGTAACTAGCTTAACACTTTAAAACTATGATTATTGATTTACTGTAATAATAATGAAAGTGTTTAAATAAAATCTACGAATCTTTATGAATATAATTTTTATTTATGTTTACAGTTTATATTTGGTACTTTATATTAATTATACAATAATTAACTGTACCAATATTTAATTGGTCTGTATGTCCGTTTCTATCAAGAGTTATTACACAAAAGGACAGACGGAGGGACAGACAACGATACTACTTTAGGAAGAACAGCCGGATCCTTAATAAAGATAATAAAGTTTGCCACGGTATTAACTACAATTTTATGTAACTAAAGTACTAGCGTCTTCTTCTAACTTCATACTTAACAAATCATTTGTCATAGCATGATCCTATGTTACAGTCTGGTGGTTGGCGTGGTTCCTGGTGCTTCTCCGCTGACCTTCCTCGCATTGACCTTCTTCGCGTCGACTATCATCGTCCAGTGGCTAGAGACAGATACTTATATAGTGTGCATGTCACAAGATATAAAAATCAGAATGGACACGGGTGTTTATATAGTGCTAGCTCAAAATGTGTGATTGGGTTTTATATCACGGGTTTTAGGAATGACACAGTCTCGTAGGTAAATGGTTTCCTGTTTATTGGTAATCGAAATTTTCATTTCAGAATTAAAACATTCTAAAATTGTAACAATATGGTAATTACAACCATGTTTATATTGTTTAATATTCAAAAATACCTAACCTTCAAGTAGGGAGTAATATACTCTAACATTTTTCATTTACGATTGTGGCATGAAATCTCATCGCTTTTACCTACAGTATTTTGTGTTTTAGCTCACCAGTAAATTTATTATAAACCTATGGTATTTAATTCTGAAATGGAACTGGTACTTTATGCACAAAACCTTCTTGAACATGTGTCCTTACAATGGCTAAATTATTAGTATGATATTGTTTATTCATTTACTATGACCCTTTGAAATTTTCGACAGAACACGGCATGCAATTAAGAGAAAATTAATCAGTCTTACATAAAAAAATGAATAAGTAACACTTTTCAGTCTATAAACTCTGTATTGTAAGGATTTCTTAAAAAACACAAAACATTATGAAATGCTTTTATTATAAGTAGCACCCAGACAGATTGAATTCGTTTTAAAGCAGAGTTTTAGGGTGACTTGTTTTCTTCTTTTACATCACAAATTCTGGAATATCGTGTGGCAGCCTTTTACATAGCGTATAAATATACAAACTTTTACCGTTTACAAGCTGATAGCTTTTGTTTTAGAGGTAACTCCTAACAAGCTTAGTTGCATTAGTGTTAACTGATATAAACACTGCAATGAATATTAATTTTAGGACCTATTGATCGATGTTTCATTGTTTTTTAGATATATTTTTTTTAATATTTCAAACCACAAATTTAAATAATTTTACATTGAATATACGCACTCACTAGTAAACACTTTCATGTATAACCTTCTGTTGACAGCTAAAAATATTTCAATTAACGACTGAAAGAAAAAGTTCCTATTCACTAACAGCACAATCACTTTCTAATCCTCGTATAATTCAACTACATACAACTATATCATAGTGTTATTAGGCTAACAATTTTACATGAAGATAAAAAATGATGATCCATGATGATGTAATTTAGTTTTTATAAAATTCATAATAAAAAAATATAGCCATTTACTATAAAAACTAATATTATTTATTCAAATAATATCCTTTAAAAAAGACTAAATCTAACAATGCACGCATTAAAAAATGTTTCATTGGCATTTATGAGTAGTTATCAAAATAATGCCAAGATAGAAGATTCCCTTTGTTACCTGTGATTTCATTTATTTCTTCCAGCATTTTCTTTTTAAATAGCATTTTTTATTAATCATGAAAGTACATTTGGTAGCTATGAAATACGGGATGAAATTTACAGAATAAAATCATTCTTTTTCCGTTTTAGAATTACCGTTACTGCTGTGTACATTACAAATTTTTTCATTAGCCCTTGACAACTTTGCTCGCTACAATAAAATCCCAACAATTTATCAGTTCTTTTGCTCTATTAATATCAGCTCAGCATTAGCGTTGTTCGCCATGAACTCTGGTAGGATGCACAGGAATGATTGTAGATCTTCGAGCTCGCATAGGATTTAAGTCAAGATTGTTAACTGTATGACGTGTTACGAATATTTATCATAAGTTAGAATATAAATAATCTATTGTATGTTTTATACTGAAACAATTACGGCAAAACTAATTATATAGATGAACAATTTTCGAAAGTAGGCCTATGACTACAGTCTAGTTTTGTACAGAATTATATAAGTACTTAACTCTACTAGGTCACTACGATTACTATTAGTGTTTAATTCGTGCTTTACGTAGTCTTCCTTGATTTGTTATGTAAATAATTGGAAAGGTATTTTCTTGATTGATTTTGTGATAGGTATTCGCTCTATAAAATGTTATAATGTCAGAGTTATAAGGTACGTTGTGTATTGTTGATTTGATAACAGCTCCAAGGTTTATTGTATTGCGTTGTTGTTTAACCAGCCCTTGTGGGAATAATAGACAGTATTGAACACCTTTTTTTAAATAAATATATTAGTTTGTTAAAATTTTCAGAATGATATTTTGAAGGAATTTCGTAAAATTACCAATTAAATCTAATATAATATGTACATAACTTGAAATCGTAGTAAAACTGAGATTGTTATTAGGTGATTTTGTTCATTTGAAATCTTACTTAGGTATCAACAATTCAAAACTATTCCTCTTAAAAACACTGCTTTCACGAATTTATTACATGTAACTGGAATTCTTTAAATTGAATCAAACAAGTTTTACACAAAAATTATTCAATCCCTCAATCTGTTGCGGGGTATACCATCCATATTTTAACTGTACAGTCTGGTAGGGACTTTATTAATTATTAAGATGTATTAAAAACCATTAAATTCAGCTATATAAAGTAAGAGAGTGTCCGAAGTATCAAATTTCATATTTTAAACTATTAACGTGAAAAAATATAATTTAAAATTTTTCAAACATTCGATTTAATACTTAAAAACGTAACTAATTCGTTATTCTCATTTTTTAAATTTAATTATTTGTTTTTAAAATCGCAAAATTTACATGTGTTTCAATACTGTCAACCATTACAGGTATTATTTTACCTTATATTAGTTGTAAATGTCAATGACAAGAGTCAATTTTAAAACGAAGAAAATGTGGTATGAGTAAATATTGTTTTGCAAGATTACACCATGCATGTATAATTACTGTCCATCAGGTGTATCAATTGTAAATTAGACAAACAGGTATACCAGCTGTATGACAAACCAATACATTTTTTTAGAAATATGAAAGATGAAGAGTTTTATTTTGAATCCTTAAGCTTCATATTATCTAGCGTAGTTTATAGAGGATTTGAAAAGTTGTGAAGAAGAGATTGAAGTACAACGCTTTTTTGACCAGACTAGGTTTTAAAAAACATGTGTATTTGTTTTTCAATCGGGCTAACAAAGCAAAGTTAGCTGTGGCCTTGGAAATATAGTTCATTTCGCTCCAGAAATGCTCCTACACTTGAAAAACGTGATACAGGATTCAGGTTGATCTATGGTACTCTCAAGCATGAATGCTTAAATAAAGTACCAGACTCCATTATATTACAAGGGTAACATTTAGTTTAGTAAATCAAAATTAAGTGCCAAATAGCCTGTTATGTCTCTTTAACATTCGTAACGACGAAACATTATCTACAGGGTGAGGCAGACCACCCGTAAAGTATGCATAGCGGCCAAACCAAATGAGGTAAATTAATCGTAACAACTTAAGCCGCCCTATTTCCACCCCAAAGAATTTGGAGAAAGAAATTATTTTGAAATCTATAAAAACTCCCCAAAAGGGTAGTTTTTGGGGGATAGAGGTGGTTTTTGGAAAATTTTCAAATGTAAAGTTATGTTGAGCTATACCTCATTTTAAAGGTATTTCTTCACTGATTATTTTGATGCAAAAAGTTTGAACCTATCTTGCCGCTTATGTACAGCGTACACCAAAACGTTAAAAAGCAGGGGTTTTGTAGGTAAATTTATTGCAACTAACTGCAAAAATGTAGAGACGATATTTTTATTCAAAACTAATGAGACGGCTTATCGAAAAATATCATCAAATGCCACCCTACCCCAAAATTTACACATTTAAAACATATCTAGAATGTTGAAATACTTCACAGCCCCAATCTAAAAAAAAATAGCCACCTCTGTTGTATTGTACATAATTAGAAAGGCCTTAAAATATAAACATTTTCTACATTTAAAGTTTGTCTCTGTAAAGGTATGTTACCAAGGATATTTGCTACACTTCAGATATTATATCTGGAAGAGGGCCAAGTCATAATTTTATTTTAAGTTAATGTATAGCGAAATATAAGCGTTTGCTTCTTAAAAAGTACCAAATAAATGACAAATACACCATGTTCTTATATTTTTTCCGTTGCCAATAATTATAAAGACATGTCTTCGTGCTTGGTTGTAAACTTAAACAATCTACTTGGCACACTTAACCGGAATCACAGACTTTCAAATCGTTGAGATTTACGAATGAGATTTATAGTTGAGATTAATTTCCCCTCATTTGGTTTGGCCGTATGCATACTTTACGGGATGGTCTGCCTCACCCTGTAGATAATGTTTCGTTCGATTTCGAATGTTAAAGAGCTAAAAGCTATTTGGCAATTAATTTTGATTTACTAAAACTAATGTTACCCTTGTAATATAATGGACGTCTGGTACTTTATGTTAAGCATTATGCTGAGAGTACCCTAGATCCACCTGAATCCTGTATAACGTTTTCAAGTTGTAGGAGCATTTCGGAGCGACATGAACGTATATTTCCAAGGCCACAGCTAACTTTGCTTTGTTAAGCCCGATTGAAAAAAAACAAACACATGTTTTTAAAAACCTAGTTCTGGTCAAAAAAGCGTGTACTTCAATCTCTTCTTTAACACCTTTTCAAATCCTCTATAAACTTACGCTAGATAATATGAAGCTTAAGGATTCAAATAAAACACTTCCATCTTTCTTATTTCTCCCCAAAAAAATGTATTGGTTTGTCATTACAGCTGTGTTACCTGTTTGTCTAATTTACAAATGATACACTGATGGGACAGGAATATACATGCATGGTGTAATCTTTGCATAAACAATATTTACTCATACCCACATTTTCTTTCGTTTTAAAATTGACTTTGTCATTGACATTTACATACTTTTTTTAATATAAGGTTAAATAATACCTGTAATGGTGACAGTATTGAAACACATGTAATTTTGGCGATTTTAAAACAAATTAATTAAATTTAAAAATGAGAACAACGAATTAGTACGTTTTAAGGATAATTAAATCGAATGTTATAGTTTAAATATGAATTTGATACTTCGGAACTATCTTACTTTATATAGTGAATTAATGGTTTTTAATACATTCTTAATAATTAATAAAGTACCTACCAGATGTACAGTTAAAAATTATGGATGGTATACCCCGCTAACAGATTGAGGGAATTGAATAATTTTTGTGTAAACTTGTTTTGATTCAATTTAAATAATTCCAGTTACATGTTAATAAAATTCGTGTAAGGCAGTGTTTTTAGAGGATAGTTTTGAATTGTTGATACTTAAGTTAAGATTTCAAATGAACAAAATCACCTAATAACATCTCAGTTTTACTACGATTTCAAGTTATGTACATATTATATTAGATTGTATGGGTAATTTTACGAAATTCCTTCAAAAATATCATTCTGAAATTTTACAAACTAATATATTTTTTTAAATAAAGGAGGTTCAATACGTCTATTATTCCCACACGGGATGGTTAAACAACAACGCCAATACAATAAACCTTGGAGCTGTTTATCAAATCAACAATACACAACGTACCTTTAACTTGACATTATAAACATTTTATAGAGCGAATACCTATCACAAAAACAATCAAGAAATACCTTTCCATTAATTTACATACCAAATCAAAGGAAAGACTACGTAAAGCACGAATTAAAACACTGAATAGTAATAGTTGTAGTGAATAGTAGTTGTTAAGTACTTATATAATTCTGTACAAAAACTAGAACTGTTATAGTCATAGGCCTACTTTCGAAAATTGTTCATCTTATAATTAGTTTTGCCCGTTATTGTTTTCAGTATAAAAAACATACAATAGATTATTTATATTATAACTTACGATACAAAAATTTTAAATTCGTTAACAGCGTATACAGTTAACAATCTTGACTTAAAATCCTATGCGAGCTCGAAGATCTACAATCATTCCTGTGCATTCCTACCTGAGTTCTGCTGAACAACGCTAATGCTGAGCTGATTATTAATAGATGCAAAAAGAAACTGATAAATTGTTGGGATTTTTATTGTAGCGATGCAAAGTTGTCAGGGGCTAATGAAAAAAAATTGATAATGTACATAGCAGTAACGGTATCTAAAACGGAAAAAGAATGATTTTATTCTGTAAATTTCATCCCGTATTCATTGCTACCAAATGTACTTTCATGATAATAAAAATGCTATTTAAAAATTTTAAAATTTTTTTTTTCTGGAAGAAAATAAATGAAATAACCAGGTAACAAAGGGGAATCTTCTATCTAGCATTATTTTGTAACTTCTCATAAATGCCAATGAAACATTTTTTATTGCGTGCATTGTTAAGATTTAGTCTTTTTTAAAGGATTAATATTTGAATAAATAATATTAGTTTTTTAGTAAATGGCCTATATTTTTGTATTGTGAATTTTATTAAAAACTAAATTACATCATCTTGGATCATCATTTTTTATCTTTTCATGGTAAAATTGTTAGCCTTAATAACACTGATGATATAGTTGTATGTAGTGAATTATACGAGGATTAGAAAGTGGATGTGCTTTTAGTGAATAGGAACTTTTTTCTTTTCAGTCGTTAGTTGAAATATTTTTAGCTGTCAACAGAATGTTATACATGTGAAACGCGGTGTTTACTAGTGAGTGCGTATATTCATGTAAAATTATTTAATTTGTGGTTTGAAAATATAAAAAAATATATCTAAATATCAATGAAACATCGATCAATAGGTCCTAAAATTAATATTCATAGCAGTATTTATATCAGTTTACCACTAATGCAAACTAGGCTTGTTAGGAGTTACCTCTAAAACAAAAGCTATCAGCTTGAAACGGTTAAAAGGTTTGTGTATTTAGACGCTATGTAAAAGGCTGCTGCCACACGATATTCCAGATTTGTGATGTAAAAGAAGAAAAACAAGTCACCTAAAACTCTGCTTTAAACGAATTCAATCTGTCTGCGTGCTACTTATAATAAAGCATTTCATAATTTTTTGTGGTTTTTTAAGAAATCGTTACAATACAGAGTTTATAGACTGAAAAAGTGTTACTTATAATTTTTTTATGTAAGACTGATTAATTTTCTTCTTAATGCATGCCGTTGTTCTGTCGCAAAGTTCAAAGGTCATAGTAAAAATGATTAAAACAATATCATATAATAATTTAATCCATTGTAAGGACACATGTTCAAGAAGGGTTTTGTGCATAAAGTACCAGTTCATTTCAGAATTAAATACATAGTTTATAATAATTTATGTGAGTCTAAAACACAAAATACGTGTGTAAAAAGCGATGAGATTTCATGCCACAATCGTAAATGAAAAATGTGTATAGTATATTACTCCCTACTTGAAAGTTTATGTATTTTTGAATATTAAACATAATAATCCATGTTTGTAATTACATTATTTTTACAATTGTAGAATGTTTTAATCTGAAATGAAAATTTCGTAGTACATAAACAGGAAACCTTTACCTACGAGACTGTGTCATTCTAAAACCCGTGATATAAAAACCCAATCACAACATTGTTGAGCTAGCCATATATAAACACCCGCTTGTCCATTCTGATTTTATATCTTGTTGGGGCGGCCGGATCAACATGCACAATATATAAGTATCTGTCTCTAGCACTGACGATGATAGTCAGACGGCGAAGAGGTCAATGAGATGGAAGGTCAGCGGAGAACAGAAGCACCAGGACCACGCAACCACCAGACTGTAAAACATAGGATCATGCTATGACATATTGATTTGTTAGTATGAAGTTAGAAGAAGACGTAGTATTAAATAAATATTAGTTACATAAAATTGTAGTTAATTCCGTGGCAAACTTTATTATCCTTATTAAGGATTCCGACTTGTTCTTCCTAAACGTAATATCGCTTGTCTGTCCCTCTCGTCTGTCCTTTGTGGAATACCTCTTGATAGAAACGGACATACAGACCAATTAAATTTTGGTACGTAGTAATT